>NW_016912251.1:56979-84496 GCF_001483705.2 Eufriesea mexicana
AACTTTTGTGTTGTACACAGCCATTCGGTGGATTCCGGCGCTCTACTGCGCTCTAATATGTTCTGCTTGGCTCTGGGAATTCTAGCAATAGAGGTCTCGTCTCGCTAGCTTTAGCTATTCTACGTTTGGTCAGGTTAGGTGCGGCTAAGATTGATAAGGATCGCTTTGACTTTCGTGCTATACCCTGCTATTCGGTGGGTCCCTGCCGCCTACAGTGCGATATTCTAATCTGCTTGGCTCCGTGGCGGCCAGCAATAGTGGTCGCCGCACGATATGATGAGATTGCTATATTAAGCTGGGGCACGTTATATTGTGTTTGGTTTGGGTATCTTTAACTTTTCTGCAGTACACAGCTATTCTGGGGACTTCAGCGCTCTACTCTCCTATAATATCCTCTGCAGGGTTCTGGAGCGGCCGGCTGTAGTCATGGCGGCGCGTTATTTTCAGTTTTGTTACGATTGGCTATGTTAGGATTTGTTGGGTTAGGAAAGTGTCACTTTATTTTTTGCACTGTACACTGCTACTCGGAGTATTTCTGCGCTGTGCTGTTCTCTAATATGTTCTGCTTTGCTATGAGAGCTCAGTAATACTGGTTTAGACACGTTAAGCTGGGTTAGGTTACGGTAGGTAATGTCGCGTTTGTTTACGTTAGGCTAAGGTAGCTTTAACGTAAGGGATACGCACTGCTATTCTTTGGATTTCTGTGCTCTACTGTTATCTAATATTCCCTGCTTTGCTCTGTGTATGCCAGAAATTGTGTCCGCGGCGCGTTTGGCTATGTTAGGAAAGGATATCTTTGACTTTTGTGCTGTGCACTGCTATTCGGTTGATTTCTCTGCTTTTCGTTGCTCTCGTATGCAGTGCTCACCTCTGAGGAGGACAGAAATAGTGGTGGTGGCACGTTGGGTTTTGCTATGCCGGGATTGGTAATGTTAAGATTGGATAGGTTAGGATCGGATAGCATTGACTCTTATGCAACACACCGCTATTCGGAGGACTTATGCGATCTACTGCGCTCCAGTATAATCTGCTTGGCTCTGGGGTGGTCTGCCAGACTGGTCTCGGCACGTTAGATTGTGTTAAGCTGCAATTGGTTGGGTTTGGTTTGGATAGGACAGGACATGATAACTATGTCGTTTGCTCTGTATACTCCTATTCGGTGAACTTCTACGATCTACTGTGATCTAATGTTCCCTGCTTAGCTCTGGGATTTCCAGAAATAGTGGCAGCGAATCGTCAGCATATGTTATGTTACGTTTGGTAAGGTCATGCTTGCCTGCGTTAGGTTAGGGTACCTGTGACTTCCGTGCTAAAACTGCCATTCTATGGACCTCTGTGCTATACTCTCCCCAAATATGCCCTGCTTGGTAATGGGGAGTCCAGCAATATTTGGATATGCATGTTAGGTTTGAATTGGTTACGTTTGGTTTTGTTAAGTTTAGACATGCTATGTTAAGATATCTTTTACTCACCTGCTTTACTCTTCAATGCGCCGGATTTCTGCGTTCTAATGCGCCCTAGTATATTCTGCATGGCTCTGGAGGTCTCAGTAGCAGTGGTCTAGGCGCGTTTGGTTGGGTTACGTTACGGACGGTTATGTTATGTTTGGTTAGGTTTGGCTTTGTTATCTGTGACTTTTGCGCTATACTCCGCTATTCGGTGCATCTCTGCGCCCTACTGTGCCCTAATACCTCCTGCTTGGTACTGGGAAGCCCAGAAATAGTAGTCTCTGCACGCAACTTTTCGTTATGTTACGTTTGGTTAGGCAAGGCTTGGCTAAATTTGGACTGGATAGCTTTGACTTTTGTGCTATACACCGATATTCGGTGTATCTCTGCCCTCTACTCTGCTCTAATATGCTCTACTTTGCTATTGGAGCTCAGTAATAGTGGTCCAGGCACGACACGTTGGGTTAGTTTACGTTTGGTTATGATATATTTGTCTAGGTTAGGCTATCGTAGCATTGACCTTTGTGCTATACACTAGCATTTGGTGGATTTCTGTGCTCTACTGTTATCTGTCATTCGCTGCTTTGCTCTGGGGAGGCCAAGAAATAATGTCCGCGGCGCGAGAGGTTGTGTTAGATTACGTTTGGTTATGTTACGCTTGGTTAGGTTAGGATGGGATATCTACTATCTTTGCGCTATACACTGCTATTCGGTGGATTTCTGCACTCTATATTGCTCTAATATCCTCTGCTTGGCACTTGGTAGTCCAGCACAAGTATTATCGGCTCGTTATATTTAGAAAGGCTATGTTCGGTTAGGTTTGGTTTGGACATGTTATGTTAGTACATCTATTACTTTTGTGCTACACACTACAATGAGGTGGATTACTGCGCTCTGTTGTACCCGAGAATATTCTGCTTGGCTCTGGGGATGCAAGCAATAGTGGCCTCGGCGCGTTAGGTTGTGTTAAGCAGCGTTCGGTTGCGTTATGCTTGGCTATGTCAGGATAGGGTAGCTTCGACTATTGTGTTATTCACTGCGATTGTATGGACTTCTGCGCTCTACTCGCCTCTAATGTGTACTGTCTGGGACAGGGGAGAGCAGCATTAGATGTCTCGGCACGTTCGGAGGGGTTAGGTTATGTTTGGTAACGTTACGTTTGGTTAGGTTAGGATAGGATAGCGTTGACTTTCGTGCTATACGCTGCCATACGGTGGATTTCTGCGCTCTAGTGCGCTGCAATATGCTCTGCCTCGAACTTGGGATGTCAAAAATAATGGTCTCGGCACGCTAGGTTGAGATATGTTACGCTCGACTTGGCTAGGTTAGGATATGTTCGGAGAGGATAGCTTTGACTTTCGTGCTATACACTGCAATTCGGTGGATTTCTGAGCTCTGCTGTGATCTAATATGTAGTGCTTGGCGCTGGAAAGGCCAGCAATGGATGTCTCGTCAAGTTAGGATTGGCTATCCTTCGTTTGGTTAGGTTATGTTAGGTCAAGTTTGGTTAATGTATCTCGGACTTGTGTGCTATACACTGCCATATAGTGGCTTTCTGTGCCCTAGTATATTCTGCTTGGCTCTGGGGATGCCAGCAATAGTGGTCTCGGCGCGTAAGGCTAGGTTATGTTGCGTTTGGTTGTATTGGGTTTGGATAGGTTGGGATATAGTAGCTTTTAACCTTTGTGATGTACACTGCTATTCGTTGTGTTTCTAAGCACTGCGTTGCTCTATAATACTCTGTTCGGCTCTGGACAATCCAGCAACAGTGATCTCCGACAGTTAGTTTTTGTTAGGCTACGTTTGGCTACGTTAAATTAGCTTGGGTTAGGTTTGGATAGATTTACCTTTCGTGGTATAGACTGTTGTTCGGCGAGTTTATGACCTCTACTGTACTCTGGTGTGCTTTGCTTCGTTCCTGTTAGGCCAGGAATGGTGGTCTCGGCAAGTTAGTTTGAGATAGAGAGCGTTCGGCTATGCTACGCTTGGTAAAGGTAGGATAGTGTAGCTTTGACTTTTGTTCTATACACGGCCATTCGGTGGATACCTGCGATCTACGTTGCTTTACTATACTCTGGTCGGCTCTTGGGAGACCAGCAGTAGCGGTCGTTGCACGATAGTCTGTATTATGTTACGTGTGGTTAGGCTACGATAGGTTTCGTTTGGTTTGGATGGCATTGACTTTCGTGATGTACACTGGTGCTTTGTCGTTATCTGCACTCCAATGTGCTCTGACATATTCTGCTTACCTCTGGGGGTCCAGAAATAGTGGCCTCGGCAGGTTAGGTGGTGTCATGTTACGTTTGGTTACGTTAAGGTAGCCTACGCTTGGCCATGATGGCATTGACTTTTGCGTTATACACATCTATACGGTGATTTCTGCGCTCTGCTGTGCTCTGATGTGCTTTGCTTGGATCTAGGGAGGCCAGCAGAATTGGTCTCGGCCAGTCAGTCTGAGTTATGTTGCGTTTGGTTATGTTACGTTTGGCAAGGTTAGGGTATGGTAGTTTCGACTTTTGTGCTATATACTGCTATTCGGTAGATTTCTGCGCTCTGCAGTGCTCTAACTCCTTCAGCTTGGCTTTGGCAAGGACAGCAGGAGTGGCCGCGGACCTCTACGATGAGTCAGGCTGCGTTCGGTTACGTTACGGTTAGGCTGCGGTTGGTAAGTGGTAACTTTTGCGCTGTACACTGCTATTCGTTGGATTTCTACGCTCTGCTGTGCACTAGAATATCCTGCTTGGCTCTGTGGAGGACAGCAGTAGCGGTCTCGGCACGTTAGGTTGATTCGGGCTATGTTTGGTTATGTTCCGTTGGTTTGGGTTTGGCTCGGGTAGCTGTGACATTTCTGATATACATTGCGATTCTATGGATATCTGCATCCTCCTCTCCACCAACGTGTTCCGCCAGTCTCTGGAGTGGCCAGCAATAGTGCTCGAGGCAGGCTATGTTGAGTTGGGTTGAGTTTGGTTATGTTACGGTTGGTTAGGTTAGATGAGGATTGCTTTGACTTTGTCGTCGCAGTCTGCTATTAGGTGGATTCCTGCGCCATTGACTCCTCTAATGCCTTCAGCTTGGCTCTGGGAGGGCCAGCAATTGTGGCCCCTGCACGTTACATTTTGTCTGGTTACGTTCGGTTAGGTTGGGTCAGGCTAAGTTTTGTCAGGACAGTATCAACTTTTGTGCTGTACACTGCTATTCGCTGTGTTTCTACGCTCTACTGTGCTCTAGTATGTTCTGCTTTGCTCCAGGGAGGGTAGTAATAGTGTTCTCGGCACGACAGTTTGAGACACGTTGGTTAGGTTATGATAGCTCTGGTTGGGTTTGGGTTGCTTCGACTTTTCCGCTATACGCTGCGACTCTATGGAATCCTTCGCTCTACTCTCCAGTATTACGCTCTGCTTGTCTCTGGGGAAGCCGGAAATAGTGCTTGCCGCGAGTCAGGTTCAGTTATCCTACGTTTAGTTAGGTCAGGTTAGGTCAAGTTGGGTTAGGATTTCTACGACTCTTGTACTATGCACTGCTGTTTGGTGGTTTTCTGCGCTCTACTGTGCTCTCGTATATTCAGTTTGGCTGTGGAGGGGCCAGCCGGTGTCGTCTCGGCACGTTAGGTTCGGCTATGTTGCTTTCGATTATATTACATTTGGATGGGTTAGGATAGGATAGATTTGACTTCTGTGCTATACACTCCTATTCGGTGGATCTCTGCGCACTACATTGCTCTAATACACTTTGATCGACTCCCGGGTTTGGAGCAATAGTGCCCGTGGCACGATATGCTTAGTTAGGTTACGTTCGATTCGGTTGGGTTAGGTAATGTTTGATTAAGGTAGCTTTGACTTTCGCGCTATACAAAAATATTCTGTGGGCTCCTGCCCTCCGCTGTGCTCTACTCTAATCTACTAGACCCTGAGGATGCCAGCTATAGTGGTCGCGGCACGTGACGTTTTGTTTTGCAACGTTAGGGTAGGTTAGGATGGTTTGGGTTAGGATTGGGTATCTGTGACTTTCCTGCCGTACACTGCGACTCTATGGACTTTTGCGAGCTACTCTCCTCTAATATGTTCTGCTTGTGTCTGGACGGGCCAGGAAGAGTGGTAGCGGCACGTTCGGTTGAGTTCGGTTACGTTTGGTTTTTTCACGATTGTTTAGGTTACGAGAGAGTACCTTTAACTCTTGACATTGTCACAGCTATTCGTTGGATTTCTGCGCTCTACTGCGCTCTAATATGCTCTGATTGGCGCTGGGGATGCCAGCAATTGTGTTCGCTGCACGTTAGATAGTGTTAAAATACGTTCGGTTGGGTTAGGCTATGCTGCGTTTGGTCAGGATAGCTTTAGCTTTTGCGCTATGCACTGTTATTCGTTGGATTTCTGCGCTCTATGGTGCTCTAACATGTCCTGCTTGACTCTGGGTGGGCAGCAGTCGTGGTCTCGGCACGCAAGGTTGAGTTACAATACGTTTGCCTATATCACGCTTGGTTAGGTTAGGATATGATTGCATGAACTTTTATGCTATACACTGATGCTCATTGGATTTCTGCGCTCTACACGGCTCTAGAACAACCCGCTTGTCTGTGGGGACGACAGTAATTGTGGTCTCGGAACGTTAGTTTGATTTAGGCTATGTATGGTTACGTTACGTTTGTCTGGGTTAGGTTTAGATGGAATGGACTTTAGCTGTATACACCGATATTGGGTGGATTTCTACGCTCTACTCTGCCCTAATATGCTATGCTCTGCTCACGGGAGGACAGAAATAGTGGCCGAGGCATGTTAGGTTATGATCTGTTACGTTTGGTTTGGTCCCGTTAGGCTAGGCTTGGATAGAACAGCTATTACTTTTGTGCTATGACTGCAATTCGGTGGATTCCTGTGCTCTACTATGCTCTAGTAAGTTCTGCTCGTCTCTAGGGAGGCCACTAATGGTGGTCTCGGCACGTTGGATTGCGTTAGGATACGTTTGGTTAGGTTAGGTTTACGTCGGTAAGGTTAGGTTATCTTTGTCCATCGTGCTATACACTGCCATTCCATGGACCTGTGTGCTGTACTGTGATCTCTCATACTGTGCTTGTCTTTAGGGAAACAAGCAATATTGGAAGCGGCGCGTTAGGTATAGTTGTTCTACGTTAGGCTAGGTTAGATAAGGCCCAGTTAGGTTACGATATCCTTAACTTTTGCGCAGTACTATGCTATATGGTGGCCTTCTGCGCTTTACTGTCATCTAATTACCTCTGACTGTCTCTGAGAAGGCCAGCTATAGTGGTCTCGGCACGTTGTGTTTAGTTATGGCACGTTTGCTTATGTCATTTTCTTTAGGTTAGTACAGGATGGCTACGCCTTTTGTGCTATTCACTGCTATTCGGCGGATTTCGGCACTCTACTGTGCTCTTACGTGTTAAGCTTGGCTCTCGAAATTCCAGCAATAATGGTCTCGGGGCGTTAGGTTGAGCTACGATACGTATGGCAATGTTAAGTTCCGTTAGGTTAGTCCTGGATAGCTTTGACTTTTGTGCTGTGCACTGCTATGCGGCGGAGTTCTTCGATCCACATAGCTCTACCATACTTTGCTCGTCACTGGGTGGCCAGTAACAGTGGTCTCGTCACGTTAGTTTGTGATAGGCTACGTATGGTTAGGATACGTTCGTTTGCGTTAGGATAGGGCAGCCCAGACTTTCTTGGTATACACTGTTGTTCTCTGGTCTTCTACGCTGTGCTCTGCCCTACTGTGTTCTGCTTGGACCTAGGGTGTCCAGCAATAGTGGTCACTGCTAGTTAAGTTAAGTTAGACTTCGTTTGGATAGGTTACATTTGCTTGGGTTAGGTTTGGATAGCTTTGACTTTTCTGCTATACACTGCGACTATATGTATTTCTGCCCTCTACACGCCTCTAATATGTTCCGCTTGGCTCTGGGGAGGCCAGGAATTGTGTTATCGTCGCGATAGATGGAGCTGGGTTACGCTTGCTTACGCTATGTTTGTCTATGTTATGCCTAAGCAATCCTAACATTACCAAACGTAACCGAATTCAAACCAACGTGCAGCGACCACTGCTACTGGTCCCCTCAGAAACCTGCAAAACACATAGGTGGAAACCAGAACGCAGAAATCCAGAGAATCGCAGCGTATATCAGAAGGGTCAAAGATACCCAATCCTAACCCAAAACAACCGAGAATAACCAAAGGTAGATTAACTCAACCTAACGTGACGATGCCGGCACTGGCGCCCCCCCCCGCGAGCCGAGCACGACAGCCTCGAGCGCAGTAGATGGCCGAATGCCACCGAAAAGCTGTGTACAGTAGAAAAGTTAAAGCTACCCTAAACAAACGAAGCCAAGCCCAACCTAACCGAACGTAACATAACTCAACCTCACGTGACGCGGCCACTACTCCTGGCGTCAACGCAGACAAGCAGGGTGTGATATCGCACAGAAGAGCGCAGAGGACCATACAACAGCAGTGTGTAGCAAAAAAGTTAGAGCTATCGTAGCCTAACGCAACGTAACCTGACATAACCGAGCGTAATCTATCTAAACCTAACGTGCCACGACCACTATTGCTGGCCTCCCCAGAGGCTAGCGGTTGCTAGTAGCGTAACGCAGGGCACTGATGTCGACCGAATAGCAGTGTGCAGCACACAAGTCAAAGAAATCCCAACCAAACTTAACCTAGCCTCGCATAACCAAACGTAACGTAACGCAACCGAGCTTGCCGATACCACCATCGTTGGCATCACCAGGGACAAACAGAGTACGGTAGAGTACAGCAGACCGCAGGAGGCCACAGAATAGCAGTGTTGAGCACAAAAGTCGAAGCTATCAATACAAGACCCAACCTGACCAAACCAAATCAAACGTTATCTGTCATAACGTATATTGCGGTGGCCGGTATTGCTGGCCTCCACGGAGCCAAGCAGAGCATATTAGCGTATTGGAGAGAGGCGAAATTCATATGTCGCAGGGTGTAGCAGAAAGCTCAGTGCTAACCGAATCTGGTCCAAGCAAGCATAACATAACCAAACGTGACCCAATTCAAACTAATGAACCGCGGCCGCTACCTCTGGCCGCCCCAGAGCGAACCAGAGCACACGGGATCACAGTGGAGCGCAGAAATACACCGAAAGGCGGTTTATACCACAAAAGTAAAAAATATCAAATCCAAACCAAACCACACATAACACAAACAAGTGAAACCTAACCGAACCTAACGAGCCTAGACCACAATCGCTGACCTCCCCAGAGCTTATCAGAATATACTAGAGAACAGTACAGAGGAGAATTCCGACGCATTGCAGTACAAAGCACAAAAGCCAAACAAAACCGACCCTAGTCTAGCCAAACGTAACATAACCAAACGCAACATGACACAACCCAACGCGCCGCGGACACTATTTCTGGCCTCCCCATAGCAAAGCAAGGAATATTAGATTATGGTAGAGTGCAGAAATCTACGGAATAGCAGTGAATAGCACAAAAGTCATAGCTATCCTAGCCTAACATTGTCAAGCATAACATAGCCAACCTAGCCTAACCCAACCTAACGTGCCGAGGCCACTATTACTGAGCTGGCCAGAGCAAAGCGGAACGTATTAGAGCACAGTAGAGCGAAGAAATACACCGAATAGCAGTGTATAGCACATAAGTTAAAGCCGTCGTTTCCTAGCATCACAAATCGTAGCGTAACCAAACGTAACACAACTCAAAGTAACGCGCCGCGACCACTATTGCTGGGCTCCCCAGACGCGAGCAGAGTATAGGAGAGCACAGTCGAGCGCCGAGTTCCATCTAATAACAGTTTAAAGCACGAAAGTGAAAGATATCCTTCCCACGGCCAAACAAACCTAACCTACTCAAACTTACCCTAACGCAACCTAACGCGCCGCGGCTGCTATTTCTGGAATTCCCAGAGAATATTGTGGAGTGCTAGGTCACAGTAGAACGCTGATGTCCACCGAATAGCAGTGCACGGGACAAAATTCGAAGCCACCCTGGCCTAACAAAACCGAACGTAACAAGCCAAACGTAGCATGACACAACATAACCTGCCTAGAACACTATTGCTGACCACCCCAGGGAAAAGCAGGATACGTTAGAGCACAGTGGAGCGCAGGTATCTGCCGCAATGAAATGTAAAGCACAAAGGTCGAAGATACCTTAACATTACCGGCCATAACCTAAACTAACGAAATGTTTCCTAACTCGACCTAACGTCACGAGACCGACAATGCTGGCGTCCCCGGCTCCAAGCAGAGCATATTAGGGCAAGGTAGGGCGCAGAAACCCACCGAATCGCAGTGTATGGCACAAAAGACCGAGCTATCCTATCCTAACCTAACCAAACGTAACATAAGCAGACGTAAAGCAACCCAAACTTACGTGCCAGGACCACTGCTGCTGACCTCGCTAGAGCAAAGCAGATTATAGCAGAGTAATATACGACGCCGAAATCGTCCGTATAGCGGTGTAAAGCGCAAAAGTCGAAGCCATCCTTACCAAACGTAGACAAACATGGCCCAACCAAGCGTAACATATCTCAACTTAACGTGCCGAGTGCAGTACTCCTGGCGCCTACAGAGATAAGCAGAGCGCGGCAGGGCAAAGAAGTGCGCAGAAGTTCGTAGAACAGTAGTGAGTAGCACAAAATTCGGAGTTACCCTCACCTAACACTACGTGACATTACGTAGCCAAACGTAATGTAACTCAACCTATCACGAGGCCAAGCGGAATAAAGTGGAGCACAATAGAGGGCAGGAATACACCGAATGGCTGAGTAGAGCACGAAGGTCAAAGCTATCCCATCCAAGCCTAGACGAACCTAACTTAGCCTAACGTAACATAACACAACCCAACGTGCCGAAAGCACTATTTCTGTCGTCCACAGAAACAAGCGGGCTGCGATAGGTCACTGAAGAGCGCAGATGTCCATAGAATTGAATTGCGTAGCACAAAAGTCAATGCTACCCTAGCCTAAGGAAACGTATCCTAACCAAACCAAACATAAACTAACTCTACATAACTTGCCGCGCCCACTATTGCTGCCCTCCCGAGAGCGGGACAGAGCATAGTAGAGAAATGTAGAGTGCAGGAAACAACCGAATAGCAGTGTACAGCACGAAAGTCAAAGACATCCTAACCAAACTTAACCTATCCTAACATAACCAAAGGAATCCCGACTCAATCAAAAGTGCCACGACCACAGTTGCTGCCCTCCCAGAGAAAAGCAGATGCTAGTGCAGCAATGCAGAGCGCAGATATCGACCGAATAGCAGTGTATGGCGCAAGAGTCACAGCCATCCTGGCCAAACGAAACATAACCTAACCAAACAAAACGTAACCTACTACAGACAAAGGTGCCGCAACCGCTATTGATGGCCTCCCCAGATTCTAGCATATGATAGTAGAGCTATGCAGTACACAGGTATCGACCGAACAGCAGTGCACAGCGCAGAAGGCAAAGCTATCGTAACAAAACGTATCGTAACTTAGCCGAGCCAAGCGCTACTTATCTCAACCTAACGTGCTGCAACCACCACTGCTGGTCTCCCTACAGCCATGCAGAACATATTAGAGGAGAGAAGGGCGGAGAAATTCATCGTGTCGAAAAGTGCGGCCGAATAGTCAAAGGTATCCTACCCCAACCAGACCTACCCTAACCTAGCCAAAAGTGCAGTAAATAAACCTAACGTGCTGCGACAGATATTACCGGCTTGCGAAGAGACAAGCAGAATATGACACAGCGCAGTAGAGCGCAGAAGTCCGTAGGATATCAGTGTCGACACATATGTCATAAAGCAATCCTAGAATAACCCAACCAAACCTAACGTATCCAATCGTAACCAACCCCAACCTAAATTGCCGCGAGAAGTATTGCTGGTCTCCACAGAGCCAAGCAGAACATAATAGAGGAGAGTAGAGCGCAGATATCCATGGAATCGCAGTGCAGAGATGAAAAGCCGAAGCTATCCAAACCTAACCTGCGCAAACTTATTCTGACCAAATGTATCCTATTTCTACCTATCGCGCCGAGGCCACTATCACTGGCTTCCCCATAGCCGAACACAGCACAATAGAGCACTGTAGAGCGTATAGACCCACCCAATAGCGGCCTATAGCATGAAAGACAAAGCTATCCTATCCTAACGTTACCAAGCGTAACATAAACAAACGGTGTCTATCTCAACCTAACGTGCCGAGACCAACATGGCAGGTCTCCCCAGAGCCAAGCAGAATATACTAGGACACAGTAGAGTGCGGTAGTCCACCACATTGCAGTGTGTAGCACGAAAGTCAAAGCTACACTCTCCTACCCTAACAAAACGTAACATAACCAAGCGTAGACTAGTTCAAACTGTAGTGCCGAGACGACTATTGCTCCCTAGCCGAGAGTAGAGCAGAGTATTGTAGAACAATGTAGAGCGCAGAAGTACAACGAAAATTAGTGTGTAGCTCAAAAGTCGAAGCTAATCGATCATAACCTGTCCAAACGTAATAAAGTCAAACGTTACCTAGCTTAAGCTAACGAGCCGAAACCACTACTACTGGAATCCCCAGGGCCAAGCAGAATACAATAGAGCACAGCGGAGCGCAGAAAGCCGCCACATAGCAGCCAATATCGACAATGTCAAAGGTACTCTAGCTTCACCTGACAAAACCTGGCCTAAACAATCGTAGACTAACGAAACCTAACGAGGCGGGAACACTATTGCTGGCCTCCCAAGAACCATGTGGAGAGAATTAGAGCATAGTAGAGCACAGAAGTCCACCGAATAGAAGTGCGTAGAACAAAAGTGAAAGCTGCCATCTCCTACCATAGCCAAACGTAACATAGACGAACGTACCTTAACTGAACACAACGTGCCGGGACCACAATTTCTGTCCTACCCAGGATCGTGTAGAGTATCCTAGTACACACTAGAGCGCAGAAATCCACCGAAAAATGGTGTACCACACAAAATGGTTATGTTATGTTCGGTCAGTGCAGGAGAGGGTATCATACTGACTTCGGTGCTTTATACAGCAATTCGGGTGACTTCTGCGGCACACATTGATTGAATATGCTCTGCTTGGCTCTGGGGAGGCCATCAATGGTGTCCTCTGCACGTCAGTTTCAGTTAGGTTACCTTCGTACGTGTTAGGTTATGATAGCTTTGACTTTCTTGGCATAGGCCGTTATGCGGCGGATTTCTGCTCTCCACTGTGCTCTACTATACTCTGCTCGACACTAGGGAGGCCAGTAATAGAAGTCGCGGCACGTTAGTTTGGTTTAGGCTAAGCCTGGTTATGTTACGCTTGTCCCGGGTAGGAAAGGGTTGCATTGACTTTTGTGCAATGTACAAATATTCGGCCGCCTTCTGCTCCATACTGTGCTCTAATATGCTCTGCCTGTCTTTTGGGAGGCCAGCAATAGCGGTCTCGGCTCGTCAGGCTTAGTTTTGTTATGTATTGGTAGGCTATGCATGTTCGGGTTTGGTCCGGGTTGCTTCGACTTTCGTGGTATACACCGTTATTCGATGGACTTCTGCTCTCTACTGTGCTCTAGTATGCTCTGCTTGGCTCTGTGGAGGCTAGAAATATTGGTCTCGGCACGTGAGTTTGAGTTAGGTCACGTTTGGTTCGGTTACGCCTTGTTTATGTTGGGTATGGATTGCTTTGACTATTACGCCAAAGACAGATATTCGGTGGGTTTCAGCGCTCTACTTTGTTCTACTATACTCTGATCGACTCTGTGGTGGCTCGCTATAGTGTCCGCGGAGCGTTTGTGTGAGTTGTGCAAAGTTTTGTTAGGTTACGTTAGTTTGGGTTATGTTTGTATAGCTTTGACTTTCGTGGTATACACTGCTATTCTAAGGATATCTGCGATCCATTTCGTTCTGCTATTTTCTCCTCGAAACTGGGGAGGTGGTCAATAATGGTCTAGGCACGTTTGGTTCGATTATGCTGCGCTTGGCTATGTTACGCTTGGCTACGTTAGGAGAGGGTAACTTCGACTTTTTCCCTATACCCTGCTATTCAATAGATGTCTGTGCTCTACATTGCTCTACCATACTCTGCTCGACCCTGCGGAGGCCAGAAATATCGGTCGTGACACGGTAGGTTGATCAATGTTTCAATTGGTTAGGCTAGGTTTGGATAGGTTTGGTAATGGTGGCTTCGACTTTTACGCTGTAAACTACCTTTCGCCGGATTTCTGCGCTCTACTGCGCTCTAGTGTGTCCTGCTTGTCACTGGTGGCCAGAAATAGTGATCTCGTCCCGTTAGGTTTAGTTAGTCCACGTTTCGTTATGTTAGCTTCGGTCAGGCTAGGTTATCATACATTTGACTTTTGTGCCATACGCTGCTACTTGAAGGCTCTCTGCGCTCTACTGTGCTCTAGCATATTCTGTTTGGCTCTAGAGTTTCCAGCAATAGTGTTCGCGGCACGCTAGGTTAAGTTAGGATACGTCTGACTGTATCACGTTTGGTTAGGTTAGGACAGGAGATCATTGACTTCTGTGCTATACTCTGATATTCGGTGGACTTCTGCGCTCTACTGTGCCCTAGTGTGTACTGTTTGCCGCATTGGAAGAAAGTAGTAATCGTTTTGGCACATTGGTTTGAGGTAGGATGCGTTTGGTTGCGTTACGTTAGCTTCGGTTCGAACCGTATAGATTCGATGTTTCCGCTACACACTACGTTCCTATGGATTCCTGAGCTCCACGCTCCTCTATGTTCTGCTTTACTCTGTGCAGGTCAGCAATGTTGGTCACGGCACGTTAGGTTGAGTAAGGTTACGTACTGCTTGGTTAGGTTATGCTGGGTTCGGTTAGGATAGCTTTGCCTTTTGTGCAGAGCAGTGATATCACATGGACCCCTGTGCTCTACTCTGATCTATCATATTCCATTGGTCTCTGGGGAGGCCAGTATAAGTGGTACGGGCATGATAGTTTGATTTACGCCACGTTTTGTTATGTTATGTTTGGTTAGGTTGGGAGTGGATAGCACTGACCTTTGCGCTGTACACTGGTATTTGGCGGATACCTGCTGTCTTCTTTGCTGTAATATTTTCAGCTTGGCTCTGGGAATGCCAGCAATAGTGGACCCGGCACGTTATGTTAAGTTATGTATCGTTTGGTTTTATTACGTTTGGGCAGGTTAGGGGAGGATGTCGTCGACTTTTACGATATACACTGCTGTTCGCTGTATTTCTACGCTCTACATTGCTCTTCTATACTCTGCTCGACTATTCAGAAGCCAGAAACAGTTGTCGCTGCCGGTCATGCTATGTTAGGTTGCGTTTGGGTATTTTACAATTCGATTGGCTCGGAGAGGATGTTATGTTATGTTATGTTATCCTACGTTTAGTTAGGTTACGTTTGTATGTGTTAGGCTAGGGCAGCTATGACTATTGTGCTATACACTGCGATTCATTGGATTTCTGCGATGTACTCTCCCCTAATATGTTCTGTTAGTCTCTTGGGTGGCCAGCAATATTGGTCGCGGCACGTTAGGTTGCGTTATGTTACGTTCGGTTGTGTTAGGCTTTGGTTGGATTTGGTCAGGATACCTTCGGCTCCTGTGATATGAACTTCAATGCGGTTGATTTCTGCGCTCCACTGTACCCTAGTATATGCTCCATGGCTCTGCGACAGCCATCAACAGTGGCCCCCGCAAGTTAGTTTCTGTTAGGTTACGTTCGGTTATGTTACGATTGGCTAGGATAGAACAGGATAGCTTTGCCTTTTTTACTGTAAAATACTTATTCGGCGAACATATCCTCTCTACTGTGCTCCAATGTGCTCTACTTGCTTCTGGGATGGCAACAATGGTGGCCTCGGCAAGTTAGGCTGTGATATGTAACGCCTGGTTTGGTTAGGTTAGTTTGGGTTATGTTAGGGTATCCTTGACATTTCCTCTTGACACAGATATCTATGGACTCCTGCGCTCTGTTCTAGTCTAGTATGTTCTGCTTGGCGCTGGGAGGCCCGCAGCAGTGGCCAATGCGCAATGGCTTGCGCTAGGTCGCGTTTGGTTATGTTACGTTCGGTTAGGTAGTGGTATGTTAACTTTGGCACTTGTGCTGTACACTGATATTCGGTGGATTACGGCGAACTACACTGCGCTACTATACTCTGCTCGACTTTCGAGTGGCAAGCAATAGTGGTCGCGATGCGATAGGTTTAGTTAGGTTACATTTGGTTAGGTTAGGAAAGGCTATGTTTGGTAAGGACTTCATTGACCTTCGTGGTATACGCGGCTATTCGGTGGATTTCTGCACTCTATTGGCCTCTACTATACTCTGGTTGGGCCTGTCGTGGCCGGCAATAGTGGTCTCGGTACGTTAGGTTGAGTTACTCTACGCTTTTTTCGGTTAGGTTGGTTTGGTTTATGTTAGGATGTCTTTGACTTTACTGCTATACACTGCGAGTCTATGGAAGCCGGCGCTCTACTCGCATTTAATGCGCTCTGGTTTGCCCTTGGGAGGCCAGCGATAGCGGTCGCAGCGCGTTGGGCTCTGTTATGTACGTTTGGTTATGCTGCGATTCGTTAAGTTACGAAAGGATAGCATCCACTTTTTCGCTCTAAGCTGCTAGTCGGTGGACTCCTGCGCTCTATTGTGCTCTAATACGTTCAGCTTGCCTCTGGAAAGGACAGAAATATAGGACTAGGGACGTTATTTTGAGTTAGGCTACGTCTGGTTAGGTTAGGTTAGGTCAGGTGAGGTTAGGATATATTAGACTTTTGCGATTTACACAGCATAGCAGCAGATTTCCGCGCTCCACTCTGCTGTATCATATTCTGCTTGTGCGTGGGGACACCAGCAATAGTGGTCGCGGCACGTTAGGTTGAGTTACGTTACGCTCGGTTATGCTAGCTTGGGATATGATTGGTCAGGGTGTCTTTCACTTTTTTGATATAAACTGCTATGCGGTGGGCATCTGCGCTGTACTGTGTTCCGGTATATTCTGCTTGCCTCTGTGGAGGCCAACATTAGTGGTCTCGGCGCGTTAGGTCGTGTTGTGTTGCGTATGTTTATGATACGTTTGGGTAAATTAGGAAGGTGTAGCTTTGTCTATTGTGCTATGCACTGGTATTCGGCGGATTTCTGAGATTTACTGTTCTCTAGCCTATTCTACTTGGCCCTGCGGAGGTCAGCAATAGTGGCTTCGGCCCGTGAATTTGAGTTATGTTACGTTCGATTATTGTACGTTTGGTTATTTTAGGAGAGGATAGGTCTGGCCCTTGTGCTATACCCTGCCATGAGATGGATCTCTACGCCCGCTGTGCTATAATATGCACCGCTTGGCTCTGGGATGCCAGCAATAGTATTCTCGGGGTGTCAGGTTGAGTTAGGGTTCGTTGGGTTGGGTTAGGTTGGTCTTGCTTACGATAGGATTGCATTGACTTTTCTGCTACACACTGCCACTCTTCGGACTTGCTCGCTCTACTCTCCTTCAGTATGTTCTGCTTGGCGTTGCAGAGGCCAGTAATAGCGGTTAGGGTTGGTTTGCTTGGGTTAGGTTATGATATCATTAACTTTTGTGATTCACACTGCATTGCGTTGGGTTCCTGCGCCCTACTGTGGCCTAGTAGGCTCTGCTTGTCTCTGTGTAGGCCAGAAACTATTGTCTCGGCACTATAGATTTAGGTAGGCTACGTTTTCCTATGTTACGTTTGATTTGGTTAGTTTCGGATTTCTTCGACTTTTCTGCTATACGCTGCGATTCTATGGATTCCTGCGCTCTACTCTCCTCGAATGTGCCCTGCTTTACTCTGGGTAGGGCAGAAGCTGTAACTGCGGCGTGTTAGGCAGGGTTAGGTAACGTTTGAACGGATGACGTTGCTCTGGGTTAGGTTAGGATAGCTTTCACCATTGTGCTCAACACAGCTATCCTACGGACTTCTGGGCACCACTGTGCTCCATCATATTCTGCTTGTCCCTGGCGATGCCAGCAATTGTGGCCGTTGCAGGTTAGGTTGTGCTCTGTTACATTTCGTTATGGTCTGCTTGTTTGGTTTCGGGTTGCGTAGCTTCAACATCCGTAGCATAGACTATTACTCAGTGGATTTCTGCGCTCTACTGCTCTCAACAGTACCCTGCTGGTATCCGTGTGCCAGCAATAGTGTTCTAGGCACGTTAGGCTGTACTATGTTTCGTTTGGTTTCATTGCGATTGGGTAGGTTGGGTTAGGTTAGGTCAGGTTCGGATAGGGTACCTTCGGCTATTGTTCTTTACGCAGCAGTGCAGACGTTTCCAGCGCTATACCGTGCTCTGATATGTTCCGCTTGGCTCTGTGGATGCCAGCCATGGTGGCCTCGTCAGGGTAGATTGAGTAAGGTTACGTTTGATTAGGTTACGTTTGTTTGGGTTAGGATTGGGTAGCTTTGACTCTCTTGGCAAGGACTGTTATTGGGTGGTATCCTGCTATCTACCCTGCTCTGCTGTACTCTGCTCCACCCCGGGGATTCCAGCAACAGTGGTAGCTGCTCGTTAGATTGAGTTAGGTTACGTTTGGATATGTCACGATTGGTGAGGTTAGGAGAGGGTGGCATTGACTTTTGTGCTATACACTGCCATTCGGCGGATTTCTACACTCTACTGTGCTGTAATATGTGCAGCTTGGCTCTGGGCAAGACGGCAATGGTGGTATCGGCACATTATGTTGAGCTATCCTGCGTTTGGTTAGGATAGGGTATCTTCGAATTTTGTGATTTACACTGCAATAAGGCGGATTTCTGCGCCCTACTTAGCTCTGCTTCATACAGGTTGGCTCTGCGGAGGACCAGCAGAAGCGAACTAGGCACGTTAGGTTGTGTTACATTACGCATGGCTATGTTTTGTTTACTTAGGTTAGGCGAGGATAGCTTCGGCTTTTGCGCCGTAAGCTGCTATTCGGTGCATTACTGTCCACTACTGCGATTTAATACGCTCTGCCTTGCTCTGTTGAGGCGAAAAATGGTGGCGTCGTCAGGATATGTTGAGTTAGGATACGTTTGGTTAGGTTCGGTTTCTTTGGGTTATATTAGGATATCATTGACTTCGGTCATGTACACTGTAATGCGGTGTACTTCTGCGATCTACAGTGATCTAGTATGTCCTGCTTGGCTCTGGGTATGCCAATAATAGTGGTCTCGGTTCATTACGTTGATATAGGGTACGTTTGGATATGTTACGTTTGCTCTGGTTAGGTTCGGGTCGCTTCGACGTTTCTGCTACACACCGTGATTCTATGGATTTCTGCAATCCACTCTCCTCCAGTATGCTCTGCTGGGCTCTGCGGAAGACATAAATACTGTTCGCGGCACGCTAGGATGAGATAGATTACGTATGGTCCGGTTAGGTTTGGTTGGGTTAGGTTGGGTTTGTTTGGGTTAGGTTAAGATACCTTTGACTTTTGTGATGTAGACTGCAATGCGGTGGTTGTGTACGCTCTACTGTGCTCTAGTATGTTCTGATCGGATCTGCTCAGGTCAACAGTAGTGGTCAAGGCACGATACGTGTAGTTAGGCTACGTTCGGTTAGATTTTGTTAGTTCCGGTTAGGTTAGGGTATGTTTGACTTTTGTGCTATACACAGTAATTCGGTAAATTTCTGCGCTCTACTCTTATCTGATATGTTCAGCTAGGCCCTGTGAAAGGCCGCAATAGTGGTCTCGGCGCTCTATGACGAGTCATGCTACGTATGGTTGGTTTAGGTTAGGCCACGTTTGACCAGGGTATGTCTACTCTTGTGTTATACACAACAACAACGCGAATTCCAGTGATCCAGTGTGCTCTGGTATATTCTGCTTGTCTCTGGGGGTGTCAGCAATAGTCATGTAATGCAGTTAGTTGGAGTTATGTTGCGTTCTGCTATGATAGGATTGGTTATGTTAGGAGAGTATGACCTTGACTTTTGTGCTACACACTACTATTCGGCGGATTTCTGAGCTTTGCTTCGCTTTAATATGCCCCGCTTTGCTCTGGGGAGGCCAGAAACTGTGACCGCGTCACGTTGTGCAGATTTAGGTTACGCTTGGTTAGGTTAGGTTGTCCTAGATTGACATATTTTTGACTCTTGTACTTTGCACAGCAGTGCGGCGCATTTTTGCGCTCTACTGTGCTCAGGTATAGTCTGATTGACTCTGGGGAAACCAGTAATAGTGGTCTCGGCATATTAGCTTAGCGTGTTACGTTTGGCAGGGTTAGGAGAGGCTCTATTCACTTTTGTGCTATGCACTGCTATCATATGGATTTCTGTGCTTTAATGTGCTGTAACTTTCTTTGTTTGGCCCCACGGAGGCCATCGATTGCAGTTGCGGCACGTTAAGTTTTTTTATTATACGTTTGGTTAGGTTATGTTAGGTCATGTTTTGTTAGGGTATCTCTGACTATTGTATTATTCACTGCTATGCGGTGGATTCCGGCGCTCTACTGTGCTCTGGTATATTCTGCTTGGCTCTGAGGAGGCCAGGAATATTGTCCTCGGCGCTATAGTATGAGTTACGTCGCTTTGGGTTATGTTATGTTTGGATTGGTTAGGATACTACAGCCTTTACTTTCGCGCTGTACATAGCAATGCGGTGCATTTCTGCTTTCTACTGTGCTCTAATATGTTCTACTTGGCTCTGGGGCTCCAGCAATATTGTTATCGTCGCGTTATGTTGAGTTGCACTATGTATGGGCAGGTTAGGTTAGGAGAGGTTAGGTTAGGTTAGGATATCTTCCACTTTTGTGCTGTGCACTGCAATGTGGTGGATTTCTGCGCTCTACTGAGATATAGTGTATTATGTTTGGCTCTGCGGATGCCAGAATTAGTGGCCGCATGGCGTAATGTTGTGTTATGCCACGTTCGTTTGTGTTACGATTGGCCATGTTACGATAGGGTAGCTTTGACTTTTGTGCTATACACTGCATTAGCGCGGATTTCTGCGGTCTACTGTGAACTAGTATATTCTGGTTAGCTCTGAGGTTGCCAGGAATAGTTGTCTCGGCACATTAGGTTTAGCTGTGTTACATTTGGTTTGGTTATGTTAGGCTAATCTCGTCCAGGCTATCCCCGACCTTCGTGCTGTATACTGCTGTTCAGAGGATTTCTGCCTTCAACTGTGCTCTACTACATTCTGCTTGGCCCTGGGTATGCCAGCAGTACTGGTCGCGGCACGCTACACTGAGTTATGCTACGTTAGATTAGGATACGCTGGCTGTGGTTAGGATCGGGTGTCATTGGCTTTTCTGCTGTACACTGCGTTTCTATGGACTTCTGCGCTCCATTCTCCTCGAATGTGTTCTGCTTGGCACTCTGGAGCGCAGCAATCCACCGAATAGTAGTGCACAGCACAAATGTTAATGCTATCCAGACGAAACATAGCCTGACCCAACCTTAACGAACGTAACTTGAACCATCATAACTTGCCGAGAACACTATTGCTGGCCTTGCCAGAGCCAAGCTGAAAATATTACATCTCTGCAGTACACAGATATCCACCTAACAGTAGGCTATTGCACTAAAGGCATAAATACCCACTCCTATCCTAGAGAATCGTAATATAAACGAAAGTAACATAACATACACTGACGTGCCACGACCACTATTACTAGCCTCCCCAGGGACAAGCAGATCATACTAGAGCGCAAAAGAGCGCAGAAATACAGCGAATAGCAGTGTGCATCTCAAAAGATAAATCTATCTCGACCAAACTTCGCCTAATCCAACATAACCGAATGTAACCTGACTAAACGTAACGTGCCGGGAACACTAGTCGTGGCCTTCCCAGAGCCCAGCTGAAAATATTGAAGCACTGTAGGTCGCAGCAATCCACCTTATAGGAGGCTGTAGCGCTAAAGTCAAAGCTATCCTCACCCCAAACCTAACCATTCGTAACACAACCGAACGTAACATAACTCAACATATCGTGTCGCGACCACTATTGCTGGCCTTTCCAGAGCCCAGCAGAACACATTAGCGGAGAGTGAAACGAAGAAATCCATTGAAACACATTGTAAATCAGGATAGTCAAATCTACCCAAACAAACCAAAGCAAACAGAACATCACCAATTATATCCTAACTCAAACTAAGGAGCCCAGAACGTTATTGCTGCCCTCCCCGGAGCCAAGCTGGGTATACTAAAGAACAGTCGATCTCAGAAATGCACCGAATAGCACTGTACAGCACAAAACTTAAATCTACGCTAACCTAACTTAGACAAATCCAACGTAGCCGTAAGCAACCTGACTTAACATAACGTGCCGAGACCACTATTGCTAGCTTTCAGGGAGAGTAGCTGAAAATAGTAGATCAATGAAGGGCGCAGATATGCACCTAATTGCAGACTACAGCACTATAGTCAAAGCTATCCTCTCTTAACCTAACCACACGTAACGTAGCCAAACATAGCCTAACTCAGCCTGACGTGCCGTGATCACAGGTTGTGTCCTCCGCAGAGCCAAGCAGAAGGCACTAGGGGAGAGTAGAATGCAGAATTCCTTAGAATCGCAGTGTATATCAGAAAAGTCAAAGCTACACAAGCCTAACCCAAACAAACAGGATATAAACAAAAATAGCCTAACTCAACCTAACGTGCCGAGAACGCTGTTGCTGCCCTCCCCACAGGCAAGCTGGACATGCTAGAGTACAGCAGATCCCAGAAGAACGCCGAAGAGCACTGTGCAGCACACAAGATAAAACTATCCTGACGAAACATGGCCAAACCCTACCTAACCGAACGTAACATGACACAACACAACGTTCCGAGACCACTATTGCAGGCCTTCCCAGAGCCAGGCAGAAAGTACTACCGCACTGAAGAGCACAGAAGTCCACCTAATTGCAGATAATAGCACTAAAGTCAAACCTACCCTTTGCAAACCTAACCAATGGTAACATAGCGACGAGTAGCATAACAAAAACCTTTAGGCCGCGTCGACTATCGCGGGCCTCCCTAGAGCCAAGCAGAAGACATTATAGGTGAGTAGAGCGCAGGAATCCACGGAATCGCAGTGTATATGGTATATGTCAAAGCCATACAAGCCTAACCCAAACCAACAGGACGTAACGAAACGGAGCCCATCTCAAACTAACGTGCGGAGGCCGCAATTGCTACCCTCCCAGATCCGAGCAGGACGTACTAGAGCACAGCAGAGCGCAGATACCCACCGAATTGCAGTGTACAGTACAAAAGTTAATGCTATCCTGCCTAAACTTAGCCCAACCCAACCTAAGCGTACGTAACATGATACCACATAACGTGCCGAGACCATTATTGCTGGCATTCTTAGAGCCAAGTTGAAAATGTCAGAGCACTGTAGGGCGCAGAAATATTCCTGACAGCAGAATATAGCGCGGAAGTCAAACCTATTGTCTCCTAGCCTAAACAATCGTAACATAACCAAACGTAACCTAATTCAGCTAACGTCCCGCGACCACTCTTGCTAGCCTCCCCGAAGCCAAGCAGAAAACATTAATGGAAAGTAGAACGCAGAAATCCATAGAATTGCAGCGTATATCAGAGAAGTCAGAGCCAACTATACTTAACCCAGACTAACCGAACATTGCCAAACATAGCCTTCCCAAACCTAACGTGCCGAGACAGCTATTGCTGCCCACCCTAGATGCAAGCAGGATATACTGGATCACAGTAGAGCGCAGAAATCCGCCCAATAGCGGTATACAGTAAAAAAGTTAAAGCTGTCCTAACCAAACTTAGCCTAAGCCAACATAACCGAACGTACCGCGACCCAACGTATCGTGCCGAGAACACTATTGCTGGCGTTCAAAGGGCCAAGCACAAAATATTAGGGCACAGTTGGGCGCAGATACCTAACTATTAGCAGACTATAGCATTAAAGTAAAAACAATCCTCTCCTAACCTATCCAAACATTACGTAACCGAATGTAACCTAACTCAACCCAGCGTACCACGACAACTTTTGCTGGCCTCCAGTGAGCCATGCAGAACGCTTTAGTGGACAGTAGAACGCAGATATCCATATAATTTCTGTGCATATCAGAGAGGCCAAAGCTACCCAAACCTATCCCAAACCAATACATCATAAGCAAGCATAGCATACCTGAAGCAAACGTCACGAGATAGCTATTGCCGCCCTCGCCGGAGCCAAGCAGGACATACTAGAGCACAGTGGACAGCAGAAATCCAGAGGGTAGCTGTGTGTAGCACGAAAGTTGAAGCTACCCTAACCAAACATAGCGAAACCCAACCTAACTGAACGTAATGTGACTCAGTCCAACATGCCGGTAACGCTATTGATGCATCCCCAGAGCCATGCAGGACATACAAGAGCACAGTAGAGCGCAGAAATCCACCGAAAAACAATGAACAGCACGAAAGATGTAGCTATCCTGCCCGAACTTAACCGGACTGAACATAACGTGCAGAACCCACTATTGCTGGCATTCCCAGACCCAAGCTGAAAATATTAGGGCAGAGTAGGGCACAGAGATCCACCTCTTAACATACTATAACTCTAAGGTCAAAGGAACCCTCTCCTGACCTAACCAATGTCATAAAGGAACGTCACTTAACGCAACCTAACGTGCCGCCACCACTATAGGTGGGCACCCGAGAGCCGAGCAGAACACAATAGCGGAGAGTAGAACGCAGATATTCATAAAATCGCAGTGAATATCAGGAAAGTCAAAGCTACCGGATACTAACCCACACCAACGAACCATAAACAAAAATAGCATAACACAATCTAACGTGCCGAGACCGTTATTGCTGCCCTCCCCGTATCCATGAAGGACACACTGCAGCACAGTAGAGCGTAGAAATACACCGAAAAGCAGCGTACAGCACAAACATTAAGGATATACTGACGAAACTTAGCCAATACCAGCTGAACCGAACATAACATGGCACAACATAACGTTCCGTGACCACTGTTGCTGGACTACCGTAGCCAAGCTGAAAATATTAGAGCACTGCAGGCGAAGGAATCCACCTAATAGCAGACTACAGGACTGAAGTCAATGCTGTCCTCCCCTATCCTAACCAACCGTATCATAGCTAAACGTATCCTAACTCAAGCTAACGAATCGCGGCCACAATTGCTGGCCTCCGTTAAGCCAAGCAGAGCACATCAGTGGAGAGTAGAACGCAGCGATCCATAGAATCGCTGCGTATATCAGAAAAGTCACAGCTACCTAAGACTAACAAAACCAAACTGCGCACAGCCAAACAGACACTATCCCAAACTAACGTGCCGAAACCGCCATTGCTGCGCCCCCAAAGCCAAGCAGGACAGGCTAGAGAACAGTGGAGCGCAGAAATACGTCTAACAGCGGTGTACATCGCAAAAGTTAAGCCTATCCTAACCGAACGTAACATAGCACAACATACCGTGCCGAAGCAACAATTGCTGGCAACCCCAGACCCTAGCTAAGAATGCTAGAGCGCCGTGAGGCGCAGAAACCCACCTAATAGCAGACTGTATCACTAAGGTCGAAGCTATCCTCTCCTAACCTGACCAATTGTAATCCAACCAAACGTAACATGACCCACCTAATGTGCCGAGACCACTATTGCTTGCCTTCCCAGAGCCGAGCTGAAAATAATAGATATCTGTAGGGCGAAGAAATCCACCAAATAGGATACTATATAACTAGGGTCGAATCTATCCTCTCCGAACCTGACCAATAGCAACATAACCAAGCCTAACTTAACCCGGCCTATCGTGCCGCGATCACAAATACTGTTCTCCCCAGATCCAAGCAGATCACATTAGTGGAGAGTAGAATGCAGAAACCCATAGAATAGCAGTGCATATCGGAAACGTCAAAGCCACCCATACAAAACCCAAACAAACAGAACACATCCTAACATAGCCAAACTCAACCTATCGTCCCGAGAACGCTATTCCTGCCCTCCCCAGAGCCAAGGAGGACATACTAAAGCATAGTACGGCGCAGAAATCCGAATTGCAGTGCACAGGGCAGAAGATAAAGCTATCCTAACAAATCTTAGCATTGCCCTACATAACCGCACGTAACGAGAATCACCATAACGTGCCGAGACCACAATTTATAGCCTTCCCAGTGCCAAGCCGAAAATAAGAGGGCACTGTAAGTCGCAGAAATCCACCTAGTAACAGACTATATTTCTGAGGTCAAAGCTATCGTCTCCTATCCTGGTCAATCGTAACATGACCCAACCTAACGTGCAAAGACCACTATTTCTTGCCTTCCCAGAGCCAGGCTGAAAATAATAGTGCACTCTAGGGTGCAGAAATCCACGTAATAGCGGGCTATGGCACTGAAGTCAAACCTATCCTCTCCTAACATAAACAATCGTAACTTAAATAAACGTGGCACAGCAAGAACCTAACGTGCCCCGACAACTATTGCTGGGCTCCACACAGCCAAGCAGAACACATTAGCTGAGAGTGGAGCTCAAAAATACATATCGTCGCAGAGTATATCAGGATAGTGGAAGCTATCCAAACCTAACAGAAGTCAATAGAAGATAAACGAATATAGCCAAACTCAACCTAACGGGATGAGACCATAATTGCTGCCCTCCCAAGATCCAAGCAGGACCCACTATAGCACAGTAGAACGCAGATATTCTTCGAAAAGCGACGTACCGCACAAACGTTAATGCTATCCTGACCAAACTTAGGCAAACCCGACCAAACCGAACGTAACATGACTCAATGTAACGTGCCAAGACCACTACTGCTGCCCTTCACAGAGCCAAGCTGAAAATATTAAAACACTGTAGGGAGCAGAAATCCACCTTATAGCAGAGTAGAGCACTAAAGTCAACGTTGTCCTCTCCTAACATAACCAAACGTAACATAACTCAACTTGACGTGTCGCGACCGCCATTGCTGGCCTCCGATGAGCCATGCAGAGCACATTAGTAGAGAGTAGAACGGAGAGATTCATAGAATAGCTGTGTATATCACAAAATTCAAAGCTACCTAAGCCGAACCCAAACCATCCGAGAATATCCAAACTTTGCACAAATCAACATAGCGTGCCGATATCGATGTAGCTGGCCTCCCCAGAGCCAAGCAGAATACATTAGCGGAGAGTAGAACGCAGATAACCGTCCAATAGCAGTGTGTATCAGAAAGCTCATGGCTACCCGAACCTAGCCCGAACCAAAAGGACATAGCCAAATATAGCCTATCTCAAACTATCGTGTCGAGAGCGCCATTTCTGCCCTCCCCAGAGTCAAGCAGGGCATACTGGAAGACAGTAGTGCGCAGAAATACACCGAGTAGCAGTGTACAGCGTAAAAGTTGATGCTACCCTCACCAAAATTAGCCATGCCCAACATAACTGCACGTAACCTGTATCATCATAACGTGCCGAGGCCACTATCGATAGCTTTCACAGGGCCAAGCTGAAAATATTAGAGCACTGTAGGGCGCAGAAATCTACCGAACAGATGACTACAACACTATAGTCAAAGCTATCCGCTACTAAACTAAGCAATCGTACCACAAACGAACGTAACGTAACACAAACAAGCGCGTGGCGACCGCGGTTGCTGCCCTCCCTAGAGCCAAGCATGGCATGCCAAAGCTCAGTAGAGGGCAGAAATTCACCCAGTTGCTGTATACGGCACAAAATTTATGACTACCCTAACCAAACTTAACCTGTCCCACCCCAAATGAACGTTACCTTACTTAACATAACGTGCCGAGACCACTATTGATGTCCTCCCCGAAGCCAAGCAGAACAAATTAGTTGAGAGTAGAACGCAGAATTCCATAGAATCGCAGTGCACAACAGAATAATCAAAGCTACCCAAACCTTACCCGAACCAACATAACATAACCAAACGTAGGCTAACTCAACCTAAGGTACAGAGGCCGCTATTGCTGCACTCCCCACAGCCAAGCAGGACATACCAGAGCACAGTGGAGTCCAGAATCAACCGAGTAGCAGTGCACAGCGCAAAAGATAAAGCTACCCTAACCAAACATAGCATAACCCTGCCTAACCGAGCGTAACCTGACTCAGAATAACGTGCCGAGACCACTATTGCTGGCCTTCCGAGAGCCAAGCTGAAAGCACTAGAGCAATATAGTTCGCAGAAGTCCAGCGAATAGCGGACTATAGCAATAAGGTCAAAGCCATCCTC
>NW_016912251.1:85179-126580 GCF_001483705.2 Eufriesea mexicana
GAGCCAAACAGGAGAGCGCACAAAACCACCGAACATCTGTGCACAGCACGCAAGCTAAGGCTATCCTGACCAAACATAGCCTGACACAACCTAACCGAACGTAACCTGACACATCGTAATGTGACGAGACCACTATTGCTGGCATTGCCAGAGCCAAGCTTAAAATATGAGAGAACTGTAGGGCGCAGTAATCCACCCAATGGCAGACTATAGCACTGAAGTTCAAACTACCCTCTCCTGTCCTAATGAATCGTAATATAACCAATCGCACCCTAGCCTACACCTACGTGCCGCGACAACACTTACTGCTCTCCCCAGAGACAACCTGTAAATTGTGGAGCGCAGTAGGGCGCAGAAATCCACCGAACAGCAGTGTACACCACAAAAGTTAAAGCTACCCTTTCCAAACGTAGCCTAACCAAACCTTCCCGAACGAAGCCTGAATCATCATACCGTGCCGAGACCACCGCTTCTGGCTTTTGCCAGAGCCAAGCTGAAAATATTAGTTCCTTGTAGGGCGCAGAAATCAAACCTAACAGCTGGATAAATCACTAAAGACAAATCTACCCCTCCTAACCTAACAAACCGTAACATAGCCAAATGTAACGCATCTCAACCTAATGTGCCGCGACCACTATTGCTGCCCTTCCCAGTGCCAGGCCGAGGATGTTAAGGCACTGTAGGGAGCAGAAATCCTCCTAATGGCAGACTATTGCACTAAATTCAAAGCCATCCTCGTGTAACAGAACCAACCGTAAAATAACCAAACATAGCCTGAGACAGTCTAACGGGACGATACCGTTATTGCTGCCCTCCCAGAGCCACGCACGACAGATTAGAGGAGTGTAGAGCGCAGTTGCCCATAGAACGGCAGCATATAGCACGAAAGTCAAATATATCCCATCTTAACGCAAACAAACCTAGCCAAACCAAACGTAACATGACACAACCTAACGGGCCGTGGTCACAATTTCTGGAATTCCCATAGCAAAGCAGGGAATATCAGATGACAGTAGAGAGCAGAAATCCAGCGTATAGGAGCTTATAGCACAAAACACAAAGATATCGTACCCAAACGTAACCAAGCGTATCATAACAAAACGTAACCTAATCCAACCTAACGCGACGCGGAAACAATTTCTGGCCTCCCCAGAACAAAGCAGAGGGTACTAGATTACAGTAGAGCGCAGAAATTCTCCGAAAAGCTTTGCACAGCACTAACGCCAAAGCTATCCTTTCGTAACCTAACTTATCATAACGTAACCAGGCGTAACTTAACCAACGTAACGCACAGAGGCAACCGTTGGTGGCCTCCCCAGCGACAAACAGGACATACTAGAGCACAGTGGAGTGCAGAAGTCCATCGAACAAATGTCTACACCACGAAAGTCTGAGAAATCCGAACCTAACCCAAACGAACATAACCAAGCCAAACGTAGCCTGACCTAACCTAATTTGCCGAGACCACTATTACTGGCATCCTCAGAGCCGAGCAGAGGACAGTAGAGTAATGTAGAGCGCAGGAATTCTCCGAATATCGGTGTATAGCACGAAAGTCGAAGCGGTCATATCCTAATCTAACCAATCGTGACATTACCAAGCGTAGCATATCAAATCCTATCGCATCATGGCCACTATCGCTGGCTCCCCCGGAGTCGAGCAGGTTATAGTAGAGCGCAGTAGAGCACAGGAAGCTAGCAAATAGCAAAGTATAGGACAGAAGTGAAAGGTACACTGACCTAACCAGACAAAAACTAACATAGACAAACGTGATTTAACTCTACCTAATGTGCAGCGGACAGCATTGCAGGCCCTCACAGAGCCAGGCTGAGCATAATAGATGAGAGTAGGACGCAGAAATCCATTGAAACGCCGTGTATAGCAGAAAAATCAAAGCTGCCCATACCACACCCCTGCTAACATAAACTACCCGAACACAGCTTAACTCGCCTAACACGCCGCGGCCACTATTTCTGGCAACCCCAGAGCCAAGCAGAACGTACTAGAGCAGAGTAGAGCGCAGAAATTCAACGTACAGTAGTTTACATCACAATAGCAATAGCTACCCTATGCTAACCTCTCCAAACGTAACGTAACCGAAGGTAGCCTAGCACATCCTAACGTGACGAGACGTCTATTGCTGCCCTCCTCAGAGCCAAGCAGAACGTATCATAGCACAGTAAAGCGCAGATGTCAACCAAACTGCAGTCCACACCACGAAAGTTAAAGCAAACCAAACATAACCCAAACCAACCTTACCTAGCCAAACGCTACATAACACAGGCTAACGTGCCGAAACAAATACTGTTGGCCTCTCCAGAGCCAAGTAGAACATACTAGAGCACAGTAGAGCGCAGTGTCCCGCAGTATAGTGTTCTGTAGCATGAAAGTCGAAGCTACCATATCCTAACCGTACCAAGCGTAGCACAACAAAGCGTTATCAATCTCAAACTAACGTGCCGCGGCCACAATTGCTGGCCTCCACAGAGACAACCAAAACATACTAGAGAACAGTGTAGCGCAGAAATGCACCGAACAACTGTTTATACCACGAAAGTCGAAGCTATCCAGACCAAACCCTAACTAACATACCCTAACCGATTGTAGTCTAGCACAACCTGACGCACCGAGACAACCATTACTGGCCTCCACAGAGTCGAGCAGAGCATATTGGAGCGGAGTAGTGCGCAGAAATCTAACGAACAGCAGTGTACACCACAAAAGTCAAAGTCGTCCTGACCAAATTTAACCTTACCAAACCTAACCAAACGTAACCTATCTCAACCAAACCTGTCACGACCGCTTTTGCTGGCTTCCCCAAATTCAAGCAGATACGAGTAGGGCAGTGCAGTGCACAGATATCGACCGAAAAGCAGTGTATAGCACAAATGTCAAGGCTCTGCTGTCCTACCCAAAGCAAACGTAACGTAGCCAATCGCAATCTCCCTTACCCTATCCCGCCGAAAACACTATTACTGCCGTCCCCATGGTCTAGCGGAGAGCAGTGGAGCAGTGTAGATCGTTGAAATTCTCCGAATAGCGATGTATAGCACAAAAGTCAGAGCTATCCAATACAAACCTAACCAATCGTAGTATAAGCTGACGTAACGTAACCCAATCTGACGTGACACGAAGGCCAATGCTGGGCTCACAAGAGCTAAGCAGAGATAGCAGAGCAAGGTAGAACGCTGGAATCGTACGAATAGCAGTGTATAGCAAAAATGAAAGAGTTATCATAACCTGACATGACCTACCCGAGCCTAACCAAACGTAACCAATCCGAACCGAACGTACCTATATCACAATTGCTGGCCTCCATACCTACGAGCAGCGCACTTTAGAGGTGAGTAGAGCGCAGAGGTCCACAGCATGCAATTCTATAGCACGAAAGTCAAAGAAATCCCTGCCACAGCCAAACAAACCTAACTTCATCAAACTTACCCTAACACAACCTAACGCGCCGCGGCCACTATTTCTGGAAACCCCAGACAAAGGTAGGGAGAACTAGCTCACAGTAGGGCGCAGAAATCCACCGAAAAGCAGTATATAGCACAAAAGTCAAAGCTACCCTCTCCTGCCCTAGCCAAACGTAACATACCCATGCGTAGCCTATCTTGAACTATTGTGCCGGGAGGCTATTACTGGGATGCCCAGAGTAGATCAGAGAATAGCAGAGCATTGTAGAGCGTAGAAATACAAAGGATAGATGTGTATAGTTTAAAAGCCGTGGCTTATCAATCCTAACCTATGCAAACGTAACAAAGTCAAACGTTACCTATCACAGCCTGACGAGCCGATAATTCAATTCCTGGAACCCCAGGGCCAACCAGAATACAATAGAGCACACCAAAGCGCAGAAAGCCGCCAAATAGCAGCGAATAGCATAAATTCCTAAGACGCCCTAACTCTACGTGACCAAACCTGACGTATCCTATCGTAGAATAACTAAGCCTAACGAGACGAAGCCACTGTTTCAGGCCTCCCGAGAGCCAGGCGGAGAGAATTAGAGCACAGTAGAACACAGAAGTCCACCGAGCAGCAGTGCGTAGAACAAAAGTGCATGCTATCCTCTCCTACCACAGACAAACGTAACAAAAACGAACGTACCTTAACCGAACACAACGTGCCGCGACCACAATTACTGTCCTACACAGGGACGAGTAGAGCATAGTAGAGCACGCTAGAGCGCAGAAATCCACCGAATAGTGGCGTATGGCACAAAAGTCAAAGCTACCGTCTCCTATCCTAACATAACCTAACATAGCCGAACGTAACCTAACTAAACATAACGTGCCGCGAAAAATATTGCTGGACTCCCCACAGTCTAGCAGACTATAGTAGAGCAATATAGCGCGTAAAAATCCACCGAATAGCAGTGTATGACACGAATGCCAAAGCAACCCTGTCCTAACATATACCAACGTAGGATAACCAAACGTAGCCTAACTCGACTTGACGGGTCGAGACCATTCCTCCAGTCCTCCACAGGATCCAGCAGTGTATAGTACAGCCATGAAGGGCGCATGAATCCACCGAATATCAGTGTAGAGCACAAAATTCATGGCTATCCTATCCTAACCTAACCAAGCGGAACATAACCAAACGCAACATAACTCAACCTGACGTGCCTAGACCACTATTGCTGGCCTCTCCAGAAACCAGGAGAATAAGCTAGAGCACAGTAGAGCGCAGAAATCCGCCGCATTGTTGTATGAAACACAAAAGTCAAGTGTATCCTAAACTAACCTGACATAACCTGACTTAACCAAACGTGACATAACGCGAACTTGCGTGCCTAAACTTCTGTTGCTGGCCTCCACATCGCCAAGCAGAATATATTAGGGGAGGGTAGCGCGTAGAAGTCCATAGACTGGCAGTGGATAGCACAAATGTCGGAAACAGCCTAACCTAGTCTGCCCAACGCTAACCAACAAAACGTAGCCTAACGCAACATAACGTATCGAGACTACCTATGCTGCCATCGCCAGGGGAAAGCAGAGATTATTAGCGCCGTGTAAGGTGTAGAAATCCACAGAGAAGCAGCGTATGGCGTAAAAGTCGGAGAAATACAAACCAAACGTAACGTATCTCTACCTAACGTTCCGCGACCACAATTCCTGGCATCCACAGGCACAAGAAGATTGTGACACTGCACAGTAGAGCGCAGAAGCTCACGGAGCAAGAGCGTATTGCGCAAAGGTCAAAGCTACCCTCTCCTAGCCCAATCAATCGACACATACCCAAACGTAGCTTAACTCAACCTAAAGTGCGGCGACCACTATTGCTGGCCTCCCGAAAGTCGAGCAGAGCTTAGCAAGGCCATGTAGAGCCCAGGAATCCTCCGATTTGCATTGTATGGCACAGAAATCAAAGCTGTACCGCCATGTCGTTAGCAAGCCTAACCAAACCAGGCGTCATAAAACGCAACGTAATGTGCCGCGATCACTATTGCTGGCATCCCTGGCAATGCAGAGCATATTAGAGGAGAGCAGGGCGCAGAAATCCATAGAATCGCAGGGTATGGCGGAAAAATCAAAGCTATCCGAACCTTATCCAAGCTAACGTAAACTAACCGAACGTAACCTACCTCAACCCAAAATGACGCAGCCAATATTACTGCCCTCCCCATAGCCAAGTAGAACATATTACAGGAGAGTAGATCGCAGAAATCCACGCAATCGCAGTGCATAGCAAAGCAGTCGAAGCTACCCTATCCTGACGTAACCAAACGTAACTATTCCGAGAGTAGCCCAACACTACCTAACATGCCGAAAACGCTATTACTAGCCTCTCCAGAGCCAAGCAGATTATACTAGAGCAAAGTAGGTCGTAGTAGTACACAGCATTGTAGTATATAGCACAAATTCTATGATATCCAAACCAAACCAGAGCTAACAAAGCCTAACTCGGCATAGACAAGCTCAACTTAACGTGCCGAGACCACTGATGCTGACTTCCCGAGAGTCGAGCCGAGTACAGTACAGCAACGCAGAGCGCATTAATCCACCGAGAAGCAGTGTATAGCACAAAAGTCATAGCCTTCATGACCAAAGTAGCCTAACCTAACCTAGCCAGAAATAACGTGACAGAACCTATCGTGCCGCGTCCGCTATGCTGGTCTCCGAAGAGCCGGGCAGAGTATAGCAGTACAGTTAAGAGCGCAGAAATCCACCGAATAGCAGCGTATACCGAGAAAGTCTATGTTACCCTATCCAAATCTAGCCAAACGTAACCAAATGGAACCTAACCCAACCTAACGTACCGAGACCACTGTTGCTGTCCTCCCCAGAGCCAAGCAGAATTTACTAGAGCGCAGTAGAGAGAAGAAAGCCACGAAATAGCTGTGTATAGCGCAAGAGTCAAAGATATCCTCAGCTAAACTGTACTAACCTAACCAAACCTAACGAAGAATGACTAAACGTGAAGAGCCGAGACCTCCATCGGTGGCCTCCCCAAAGCGAAGCAGAACATATTAGAGCACCGTAGGTACGCAGATATCCACCTAACAGCAGTGTATAGGACAAAAGCCAAGGCTACCCTAACCACACGTAGCCTAACCTAACTTGACCAAACGTAACCTAACGCAACCCATTGTGCCACGACCGACACTGCTGGCCTCCCCAGAGTCCAGCATAGCATAGTAGAGCATTGAGGAGCGCAGAAATCCACCGAATAGCAGGGTGAAGCGCAAAAGTCAAAGATATGGTATCCTCACCTGAAAAAACCTAACATTACCGAACGAAGCTACCGTAACCTAACGTGTCTACACCATTATTGCTGACGTCCACAGAACAAAGCACAACATGTTAGAGCACAGCATAGCGCAGGAACCCACCGAACAGCAGCGTACAGCACGAAAGTCAAAGTCATCCATTCCTAACCTAGCAAATCGTTACGTTGCCAAACCTGACATAACACAAAATAACGTGACGCGACCACTATTGCTGCCCTCCCCAGATTCGAGCAGAGTGTAGCAGGGCACAGCAGACCGCAGAATTCCACTGCATAACAGCCTGCAACACGAAAGACGAAGCTACTCAAGCCTAACCCAGACATTCGTAGTCAAACCAAACGTATCACAACTCAACCTAACGTGCCGAGACCACCATTACTGACATCCACTGAGTTGAGCAGGGTATAGTAGAAGTATGTAGATCGTTAACGTTCAAGGAATAGCAGTATATAGGACACAAGTCAGCACTATCCTATCGTAACGTATCCAAACGCAATATAGGCAATCGTAACATATCCTAAGCTAATGTGCCGAGACCAATATTGCCGGCCTCCCCAGAGCCAGGCAGAATATACTAGAGCACTGTTGGGCGCAGGAATCCACCGAGAAGCAGTGTATAGCACAAAAGTCATAGCCATCATGACCAAAGTAGCCTAACCTAACCTAGCCAGAAATAACGCGACAGAACCTATCGTGCCGCGTCCGCTATGCTGGTCTCCGAAGAGCCGGGCAGAGTACAGCAGTACAGTTAAGAGCGCAGAAATCCACCGAATAGCAGCGTATACCGAGAAAGTCTATGTTACCCTATCCAAATCTAGCCAAACGTAACCAAATGGAACCTAACCCAACCTAACGTACCGAGACCACTGTTGCTGTCCTCCCCAGAGCCAAGAAGAATTTACTAGAGCGCAGTAGAGAGAAGAAAGCCACGAAATAGCTGTGTATAGCGCAAGAGTCAAAGATATCCTCAGCTAAACTGTACTAACCTAACCAAACCTAACGAAGAATGACTAAACGTGAAGAGCCGAGACCTCCATCGGTGGCCTCCCCAAAGCAAAGCAGAACATATTAGAGCACCGTAGGTACGCAGATATCCACCTAACAGCAGTGTATAGGACAAAAGCCAAGGCTACCCTAACCACACGTAGCCTAACCTAACTTGACCAAACGTAACCTAACGCAACCCATTGTGCGACGACCGACACTGCTGGCCTCCCCAGAGTCCAGCATAGCATAGTAGAGCATTGAGGAGCGCAGAAATCCACCGAATAGCAGGGTGAAGCGCAAAAGTCAAAGATATGGTATCCTCACCTGAAAAAACCTAACATTACCGAACGAAGCTACCGTAACCTAACGTGTCTACACCATTATTGCTGACGTCCACAGAACAAAGCACAACATGTTAGAGCACAGCATAGCGCAGGAACCCACCGAACAGCAGCGTACAGCACGAAAGTCAAAGTCATCCATTCCTAACCTAGCAAATCGTTACGTTGCCAAACCTGACGTAACACAAAATAACGTGACGCGACCACTATTGCTGCCCTCCCCAGATTCGAGCAGAGTGTAGCAGGGCACAGCAGACCGCAGAATTCCACTGCATAACAGCCTGCAACACGAAAGACGAAGCTACTCAAGCCTAACCGAGACATTCGTAGTCAAACCAAACGTATCACAACTCAACCTAACGTGCCGAGACCACCATTACTGACATCCACTGAGTTGAGCAGGGTATAGTAGAAGTATGTAGATCGTTAACGTTCAAGGAATAGCAGTATATAGGACACAAGTCAGCACTATCCTATCGTAACGTATCCAAACGTAATATAGGCAATCGTAACATAACCTAAGCTAATGTGCCGAGACCAATATTGCCGGCCTCCCCAGAGCCAGGCAGAATATACTAGAGCACTGTTGGGCGCAGGAATTCACCGAATAGAAGAGCATAGCACAAAAGTCAAAGCCATTCTAACCCAACCTATAGTAACCTAGCGAAGCCAACCGTGACATATCTCAAACAAACGTGTCCGAAAATAATTTCTGGACACCACAGAGACAAGCAGAACATATGAGAGCACCGGACAGCGCTGAAATCCAACGAATGGCGGTGCATAGCACAAAAGATTAAGCTGCGCTTTCTTAACTTAACCAATCGTAACATAACCGAACGTAACATAACTAAATGCAACATGCCGGAACCAATATTGCTGTCCTCGCATGCGTCAGGCGGAGCATACTATAGCGCAGTAGAGCGCAGCAATCCACCGCATTGAAGTGCAAAGCTGGGAAGCACAAGACATCCCAACCAAACCTAACCTAACCTAACACAAGCAAACGTAAACCATACAAACCTGTCATATCTAGCCCACCATTCCTGGCGTACCCGTCACCAAGCAGGGCACACAAGAGGAGAGTAGAGCGCAGAGGACCATATGATGGCTGTGTATAGTACGAAAGTCGAAGATATCCCAACCACACCCATACAAACCTGACTTAACCAAGCGTAAACTAACACAGGTAACGCGCCTCGGCCACTACCTCCGGGATTCGCAAAGCAAAGCTGGGAATATTAGGTTACAGTAGAGCGCAGAAATCCACCGTATTGCAGTGTATAGCACAAAAGTCAAAGTAACCAAAACATAACCCGGCCTAACATAACCTAACCAAACGTAGACAAACTAAACCTACCGAGGCGGGTCCACTATTGCTGGCCTCCCCATTGCCAAGCAGTACATATTAGAGGAGCGTGGAGCGCAAAAGTCAATAGAAGCGCAGTGTACAGCAGAAAAGTTAAAGCTATCCAGACGTCGCCCTGACATAACCTAACCAAACATACAATAACTCAACATAACATGCCTCGACCACTATTGCTGGATAACTCAGGGACAACCAGAATATAGTAGACACCACATGAGCGCAGAGTTCCACCTTATAACGGTATACACCACGAAGTCGCAGCTATCCAAACCAAAAACAGACAAACATAACCTAACCGAACCTAGCCTAAGTCAACTTAACGTGCCGAAACCACTACATCTGGCCTCCCCGAGACGAGCAGAATATAGGAGAGCAATGTAGAGCGTGGAATCCCACCGAACAGCGGTATAGCGAAAAATTTGAAACCATCCTACCCTAGACTAGCGTCACTTAACGTAACCAAACGTAATCTAACTAATACTAATGCGCCGAGATCACAATTGATGTCCACCACTGAGCAAAGCGGAATATAATGGAGCACAGTAGAGCGCAGAAAGCAACCAAATAGCAGCATATATCGCTATAGTCAAAGCTATCCTCTTTTAACATAACCAAACCTAACGTATCTCAGCCTTACGTACCGATACCATTATTGCTGGCCTCCGCAGGTCCGAGCAGAATATGCTACAGCACAGTGGGGCGCAGAAGTCCACCGCATTCCAGTCTACATCACAAAAGTCAAAGCTACCCTAGCCAAACCTAACCTAACCTAGCCTAACCGAACGTAGTATAACTCAACGTAACGTGCCGCGACCACTATTGCTGGCGTCCCCAGGGCCAGCCAGGTTGTAGTAGAGGGCAGCAGAGCGCAGAGGTCCCCCTTATAACAGTTTATACCACGAAGTCAATGCTATCCATATCTAACCCTAACAAACGTAACCTATCCAAACTTAGCTAAAACTAAGCTACCATGCAGAGAGCACTATAGCTGGTCTCCCCAGAGCCAAGCAGAAAAAATTAGAACGCAGCAGCTTGCAGTAGTCCGCGGCTAGCAGTGTATAGCGCACAAGTCAAAACTGTCCAATCCTAACCTCTGAAGACGAAACACAAACAAACATAGCCTAAAAAAACCTAACGTGCCGAGACCACTATTGCTGGGGCCCCAAGAGACAAGTAGAAAATATTAGAGCACAGTAGAGCGCATAATCCCTCCGCATTGCAGTGTACAGCACAATAATAAGGCATACCCCAATCCAGCCTGACCGATCCTAAACTACACAAACGTAGTGTAGCTCAACATACCGTGGCGAGACTGATGTTGCTGGCCCACTCAGAGCCCGACAGAACATGTTATAACACAGCAGAGGGTAGAAATCCTCCGAATAGCGGTGTATAGCACAAAAGTCGAAGCTATCATTTCCAAACCTTGCCAAACGTAACGTAAGCGTACGTAACACAACACAAGTCAATGCGCCGAGACCACTATTGCTGGGGCCCCAAGAGACAAGTAGAAAATATTAGAGCACAGTAGAGCGCATAATCCCGCCGCATTGAAGTGTACAGCACAAAAGTCAGAGATACCACGACCGAACATGTCCTAACCGAACCTGTTCGTACTTCGAGTAACTTAACATTACTTTACAAGACCAATATCGCTGGCTTCTCCAGAGCCAAGCGGAACACATTAGAGCACATTAAAGCGCAGAGAGCCACCCCATTGCAGTGAACAGCGCAGAAGACGAAGATATCCTATCATGACTTGACCCAGACTGACCTAACGGAACGTAGCATAACTCAAAATAAAGTGCCCCGAACACAGCTGCTGGCATCTCCGGAGCCAAGCAGAATGCAGCAGAGCACTGTAGATCACAGGAGCCCACCGAAAAGCAGTATATATCACGAAAATCAAGGTCACACTAACCAAACATTACATAACCGCACCCAACATAACGTGCCAAGGCCTCTATTGCTCGCCTTCCAAGGGTCGAGCAGAGAATAGTAGAGTAATGTAGAGCGCATAGAACCACCGAATAGCAGTGTGTAGCACAAAAGACAGAGAAACCCTAACCAGTCCTTCTTAAACTAGCCTAACGTGACGTAGCTTGACTCAACCTGATGTGCCGGAACCACGACCTCTGGCCACCACAGAGACGTAACCTTACTCAGACTGACGTGCCGAGACCACTGTTTCTGCCCACCAGAGAGCCAAGCAGAACACATTAGAGCACAGTGGAGGGTAGAAAACCACCGAATATCAGCGTATGGCACAAGAGTCTAAGCAAAGCTTTCCTAACGTGTCCAAACGTGTCATAAGAAGACGTATCCTAACTAAACCAAACGCGCCGGGACGATTGTTGCCGGCCTGTCCAGTGGCATGCAGAATATACAAGAGAACAGCAGTGCCCATATATCAGCGGCATTGCAGTGCATAGCACAGTAGTCGAACGTACGCTGACCTAAGCTTACCCCACCTAACGTATCCAAACGTTGTATACCATAACACAAAGTAACGGGACAAACATTGCTGGCATTCCGAGAGCCAAGCAGAATATACTACAGCCCAGTAGAGCGCAGAAACCCACACCATTGCCGCGTACAGTACAATGGTCAAGAATATCATAACCTAACATGACGTAGCCTAACCTAACCGAACGTAGTTTGACACAACATAACGGGCCGTAACAGCTGTTGATGGCCTCCGTGGAGCCAAGTAAAGCATATTAGAGCGCATTAGATCGCAGGTTTCCAACAAATAGCAGTGTATAGCGCAAAAGCCAAAGTAGCCACTCCTAACATAGCCAAACGTAGCATATCCAAACGTAACCTATCTCAACATAATATGACGAGACAATGCTTGCTGGCCTCCACAGAGAAAAGCAGAATGTACTAAAGCGCAGTTGTGCGCATAAATACACCGCAAAGCTGTGAAAAGCATAAAGGTCGAAGGTATCCTGACCTAACGCGACCTAACATATCCTAACCAAACGTTGCATAACTAAACATAATGTACCTAGACGGCTATTTCTGGCCTCCCCAGAGCCAAGCAGAACTTACTAGAGCACAGCAGGGCGCAGAAATCCACGTCATTGCAGTGTATAGCACAAAAGTCAAACATATCCTGAGCTAGCTTTGCCTAACCTAACCAACCGAAACGTAGTGTAACACAACATAACGTGACGAGACCAATATTGCTGGCTTCCATACGTCAAAGAAGAAAATGCTAGGTAACAGTACAGCGCAGAAGCCATCGGAATAGCAGTGCATAGCTCAAAATTTAAAGCCAACGTGTCCTTACCCAACCAATCGTAACATAACCAAATGTAACCTAACTGACACTAACACGCCGCTAGCACTATTGCTGGCCTCCACAGCGCCAAGCAGAGTATATTATAAGACAGCAGAGCACAGAGATCTATAGATTCGCAGCGTAGGGCAGAAAAGTCAAAGCTAACCAAACCTGACCCTAATGAACGTAGCCAAACCTAATGCAGCCCAACGAATCATAACGTGCCGCTGCACCGTTCCTGGAGTCCACAGGGCAAAGCAGAATATAGTATGGCCCAATAGGTCCAAGAAATCCACCGAACAACCGTGCATAGCACAAAAGTCGAAGCTAACGTATCCTACACTAGCCAAACGTAACACGGCCGTACGTAACATAACTCAAGCTAATGAGCCAACAACACAGTTGCTTGTGCAGCAGAACCAAGCAGAGTATGCTAGAGCACAGTGGAGTAACGATATCCAATCATTATTTGACACAAACTAACGGAACCAAACGCAGCATAACTCAAAACAACGTGCCTGCACCACTTTTGGAGGACTCCAGGGCCAAGCAGACCATATTAGAGCCATGTAGAACATAGGAATCCACCGAGCAGCAGGATATGACAAAAATTAAAGCTATCCCATCCTAACATAGTAAAGCGTAACATAACCAAACGTAACCAGACACACCTAACGTGCCGAGACCACTGTTACTGGACCCCCGAGAGACGAGCAGAATATACTAGAGCGCAGCAGAGCGCAGAAATCCATCTCATTGCAGTGTATAGCAGAAAAGTCATGAATACCCTGACCAAACTTGACCAAACCTAACTAATTCATACATAGTGTAACTCAGAATAATGTTACGAGACCAATATTGCTGGCCTCCCAAGAGCCAAACAGAGCATACCAGTGCACATTAGAGTGCAGAAATCCACCGAATAGCAGTCAGTGGCACAAAAGTCAAAGTAGCATGTCCTATCGTAGCCAAACGTAATGTATCGAAGAGTAGCCAAACGTAACATATCGAAGCGTAGCCTAACACAAACTAACATGGCGATACCACTATTGTTGGCCTCCACAGAAACAAGCAGATTGTACTACAGCACAGTAGAGCGCAGAAACCCATGGCATAGCGGTGTATAGCACAAAAGCCAAAGATTCCCTAACCCAAGCTGACCAAACCGAACCCAACCAAACGTACTCTAACCCAAAATCACACGCCGCGACCGCTATTCAAGGCAATGTTAGAGCCAAGTAGAGCATATTAGGGCGTATGAGAGCGCAGAAATCCACCAAAAAGGAGGGTAAAGCATAAAAGTCGGAGCAGAATGACAAAACAGACAATCGTAACTTAGCCCAACCGGAGATAACGAGACCACTATTGCTGGCCTCCACAGAGACAAGCCGAATGTACTAGGGAGCAGCAGTGCGCCGATATCCACCGCATGTTAGTGAACAGCACAGGGGTTGAAGATATCCTAACCTCACCTGACACAACCGACCATAACGTAACTGATCCTAACGTGCCACGGGCACTATTGCTCACCACCCCAGGGTCGAGTGGGGCATAGTAGAATAGTGTAGAGGGCAGAGATCGACCGAATAGCAGTGTGTGTCACAAAAGACGATGATAACCTAACATAGCATGACCAAGCCTAATCTAACCTAACGTAGCATTGCTCGACGTAACGTGCCGCGGCAGCTGCGGCTTGCCTCGCCAGAGCCAGGCAGAACGTTGTACAGCACAGTATGTCACAGGAATCCTCAGGATAATAGTGCAAAGCAGGATAGTCGAAGGTACCCTGAGCAAACATAACCTAATCTAACCTAACCGAACGCACGTAACTCAAACTCACGTGCCACAACCGCTGTCGCGCGCATCCCCAGGGTCGAGAAGAGTATAGTAGAGCAATGTAGAGCGCCGAAATCCGACGAATACCAGTGTATAGCCCAGAAGACAAAGAAACCCTTGCGGAACCATTGCAACCTAACCTAACGAAGCGTAACGTAACTCAACCTAACGTGCCGAGACGGCTATTGCTGGCCTCCCCGGAGCAAAGCAGATCATACTAGAGCCCATCAAAGCGCAGAGGCGCAGGTAATAGCAGTGTATAGCATAAAGGTAGAAGGAATCGTAACCTAACGTGGCCTAACCTATCCTTACCAAACGTTTCATAACTAAGCATAACGTACCTTGACAGCAATTTCTGGCCTCCCCAGAGCGAAGCAGAATATACTACAGCACAGCAGAGCGCAGAAATCCACCTCATTGACGGGAATAGTTGAAAAGCGTTAAATAACCTTACCTAACCGGAACTAACCTAACCTAGCCAAACGTAGAATAGCACAAAGCAACGTGCCGCGCCACTCCTCCTGGCATCACCACAGCTAAGCAGAATGCTGTAGAGCACAGAAGACCACAGAAATGCAACGGATAACTGTGCGTAGCACGAAAGTCAAAGGTATACCATCAAAACATAGCCTAACCTAAGCTACCCACGCATAACATAACTGAAACTAACGTGCCACGGCCACAATTGCCCGCCACCCCTAAGTCGGCCAGGGTATAGTAGAGCAATGCAGAGCGCAGAAATCCTCCGAATAGCAGTGTATAGCTCAAAAGTCGGAGATACAATGACCTAAGCTGACCTGACCTAACATAACCAAACGTAACCTCACCCAATCTTGCGTGCCGAGGCCACTATTGCTGGCCCCCGCAAAGGAAAGCAGAATATACAAGGGCAAGGTAAAAAGCAGAAGTACACCGGATAGCAGTGTATAGCACAAATGTGAAAGATACCCTTACCGAACTGGACCTAGCCTGTCCTAATCGAACGTGGAGAAGCTCAACGTAGCGTGGCGAAACCTATATTTCTGGCCTCCCAAGGGCCGAGCAGAACATACTAGAACACAGTAGAGCGCAGATATCTGCGGATAGCAATGTATAGCACAAAAGTCTAAAATATACAACCCTGCACTCACCAAACGTAGCACACACGAACGTAGCATAGCTGAACCTATCGTGCCGAGGTCACTACTGCTGGCCTCCTCATTTCCAAGTAGGAAATGCTAGAGCACAGCACAGCGCCGTATTTCACTGTATTGCAGTGTATAGCATAATAGTCAAACATACCCTGACCTAACCTGGCCTTACATAACCTATCCAAACAAAGCGTAACCAAACATGACGTGACGAGACCAATATTGCGGTCCTCCCCGGAGACGAGCAGAGATATATAGAGCACATTAGAGCGCAGGAATAGATCGAACAGCAGTGAATATCACAGCAGTCTATGTAGCCTACACTAACCTAGCCAAACGTAACGTTTCCAAACGTAGCCTAACCCTACCTAACATGACGGGGCCACAATTCCTGGCATCCTGGGAGAATAACAGGATGTACTGGGGCACAGTAAAGCGCAGAAATCTACCGCAATGCGGTGAAGGGCACAAGAGCCGTAGAAGCCCTGACCCAACCTGACCTAATCTAACATAACCAAAGGAAGCGTATCCCAACATGTCATGCCGCGACCGTTATGCATGGCCTTCATTGGGCCAAGCAGAGTATATTAGATCACACTAGGGCGCAGAAATCCACCGTATAACACAACGAGGCCACTATTGCTCGCCTCCACAGAGAAAAGCGGAATGCGATATAGCAAAGTAGAGCGCAGGTATCCACAGCATTGTAGTGAACAGCAAAAGGGTCGAAAGTATCCAAACCGAACCTGACCAACCCTAACCTTACATAACGTAGCATATCTCAACGGAACGAGACGCGAACACTACTTTTGGCGTCCGTAGAGCCAAGCAGAATATATTAGAGCACAGTAGATCACAGGAAATCCACCTGATAACAGTGTATAGCGCGAAAGTCAAAGCTATCCTAACTAAACATAGCCTAACCTGACCTAACCAATTATAACAGAACTGATCCTAACGTGTCACTGCCACTATTGCTCGCAACCCCATAGTCGAGCGGAGTATAGTAGAGCTGTGTACAGCAAAGAAATCCACCGAGAATCCGAGTATTTTACAAAGTCGATGATATCCTGTCACAACCTGGCCTAACCCAACCTAGCAAAAAATAGCATAACTGAACATAAATTGCTGCGACAACAGCTGCTGGAATCCCCAGAGCCAAGCAGAATGTTGTAGAGCAAAGCAGACCGCAGGAATCCACTGAATAACAGTGTATAGCACGAAAGACAAATTTACACTAACCGAATATAGCCCAAACTATCCTAACATAGCCAAACGTAACCTACCCCAGCATAAAGTGCCGCGACCACGATTACTCGCCTCGCCAGAGCCGAGCAGAGTATAGTAGAGCAATGTAGAGCGCATGATGCCTCCGATTATCTGCGTTTGTTACAAAAGTCGTGGGTAACCAAACATAACCTGACATAACCTAGCCTAACCAAACGTAGCATAAATGAGCATAAAGCCGCGACCGCTGCTGCTGGCATCCCCAGTACCACGAAGAATATGGTAGAGCTATGTAGAGAACGGAGATCGATCGAAAAGCAGTGTGTAGCGTAATAGTCATAGAAATACTAACCAAGCCATCCCAGCCTACCATAACAATACGTAACATATCTCAACCTAAGGTAACCAGACCACCATTTCTCGCCTTGCCAGAGCCGAGCAGAGTATAGTAGAGCAATGTAGAGCGCATGACTGCACCGAATAGCTGTCATTGTTACAAAAGTCGTGGGTAGCCATACATAACCTGACACAACCTAACCTAACCAAACGTAGCATAACTGAGCATAAAACCGCGACCGCTGCTGTTGGCATCCCAAAAGCCACGTAGAGTATAGTAGAGCTATGTAGAGAGCGGAGATCAACCGAAAAGCAGTGTGTAGCGTAAGTGTCATAGAAATAATAACCAACCCATCCCAGCCTACCATAACAATAGGTAACATATCTCAAACTAAGGTAACGGGACCACCATTACTGGCCGCCCCAGATCCATGCGGAACATATGAGAGAGCAGAGGAGGGGAGAAATTCTCCGAACGGCGGTGAACGGCACAAAAGGACAAGCAGTTCTTTTCTAACATGTCCAAAGTTTTCACATTCAGTCGTTGCTTAACCAATCCTAACGCGCCGAAACCAAAACTGCTGGACTCCCAGATTCAAGCAGAATATATTAGAAAACCGTAGAGCGCAGAAATCGGTGGAGAGCAGTTTGTAGCACGTATGTCCGGGTTATCCTATCCTAGCCTCGCCAAACGGAACATAACCAAACGCGGCATAGCTCAGCCGTACGTGCCGAGACCGGTATTGCTGGTCTCCCAGAGCAAAGCATAATATACTAGAGGACAGCAGAGCGCAGACATCCAATGCATTGCATTGTATAGCACAGAAGTGAAACGTACACTGCCCTAACATGACCAAACCTAACCTACCCAAACGTAGCGTAGCCAAAGGTAACGTGACTAGACCAATATTGCTGGCCTACCTAGAGACAAACAGAGCATACTCGAGCACATTATAGCGCAGACACCCTCCGAATAGCAGTGCACAGCACAACAGTCCATGTAGCATCTCCTAACCTAGCCAAACATGACACATCCAAACGGAGCACAAACCAACCTTACACGACGTGACAGTTATTGCTGGCCCCCACAGGGACAAGCAGAATGTGTTAGAGCACAGTGGAGCGCAGAAATCCACCGCATTGCAGTGAATATCATAAAAGCCGTAGATACCGTAGCAGAGCATGACTTAACCTAACGTAACCAAACGTAGCATAGCTCAACGTAACGTGCCGCGACCACTGCTTCTAGCCTCCACAAAGCATAGCAGAATATAGTAGAGCACGGTGGAGCAGATAAATCCACCGAATAACGGTGTATAGCACGAAAGTCAGAGCTATCCTAACCAAACTTAGCCGAACATAGCCCAACCAAACGTAACCTAACAGAAACTAACGTCCCGCTACCGCTGTTGCTCGCCACTCCAGTGTCGAGCAGAGTACAGTAGAGCAATGTGGAGCGCAGAAATCCAACGAATTGCAGTGTACAGCACAAAAGTCGAAGATATCCTATCCTGACCTTGCATAACATAGCGTAACCCAACGTAGCATAACTCAACATGACGTGCCGCGATCGTTATGCATGGCCTTCATAGGGCCGAGCAGAGTATATTAGAGCTCACTAGGGCGCAGAAATCCACCGTATAACAGTGTATAGCGCGAAAGTCGAAGCTACCATATTCAAACATAGCCCAACCTCTCCTAACAAGGCATAAAATAGCACAAAATAACATACCACGACTACTATCGCTGGCCTCCCCAGATTGGAGCATAGTATAGTAGAGCATTGTGGAGCGCAGGAATCCACCGAATAGCACTGTAAGGCAAAACAGCCAAGGAGACCCTAATCAAGCCTTACCGACCTACACTAGCGGAACGTAGCATAACTCGACCGAGCGTAGCGAGACCACCATTACTGGTCACACCACAGCCTTGCAGGACTTATTAGAACGCAGTAGGGCGCAGGAATCCACCGAATATCATGAATGGCACGAGAATCTAATCTATTCTCTCCTAACTTATACAAACTTGTCATATTCAAACGTAGCATAAATGAAACTGACGCACCTTGACCATTACTGCTGGCCTGCCAGGAGCAAAACAGAATAAATTAGAGGACAGTAGAGCCCAAAAATCCACAGCTTTGCAGTGTATAGCACAAAAGTCAAACATTTGCTGACATAACCTTACCACACCTAACCCACCCAAACGTAGTGTAACTTAACATAACATGACGAGACAAGTATTGCTGGCATCCGCAGGGCCAGGCAGAGCATGGTAGAACAACTCAGAGCGCAGGAGTCCACGGAATAGTAGTGAATAGCACAGATGTCAAAGTAGCCTTTCATAGCCTAACCTAACGTAACACATGCAAACGTAGCATAACTAAACCTAACATGAACAGAACACTGTTGCTGGCCTCCACAGGGAGAAGCATAATGTACTACAGCACAGTAGAGCGCAGAAATCCGCCGAATGGCAGCGTAAAGAAAAAAAGCAAAAGAGATCCTAACCAAGCCTTATTAACCTACCATATCGAAAATGTTGCATAACTCAAGCAAGAGTACCGAGGCCACTATTACTGGCCACCACAGATCCAAGCAGAGCAAATTAGATCACATTGGAGCGCTTAAATCCTGCGAACTGCAGAGTATAGCACATATGTCTAAACTGCCCTACACTAACCAAGCCAAACGTAACGCACCCAAACGAAGCCTATCTCATCCTAACATGGCCAGACTACTATTGCTGGCCTCTACAGAGACAAGCAGAATACACTAGAGCACAGCACAGCGCAGAAGCCACCGCATTGCAATGAATAGTACTAAGGCCGCAAAGATCCTAACATAACCTGACGTAACCTAACCTAACCAACCGTTGCATATATGAATATAACGTGTCACGACCACAGCTGCGGGGACCCCCGAGCCAAGTAGGGTATGGTGGTGCACAGCAGATCACAGAACCCCCCAGAAAAATAGTGTACACCACGAAAGTCGTAGCTACCCCTACCATACGTAGCATAACCTTACCAAACCAAACATAACCTAACCCAAAGTAACGTGCCACGACCACTCTTGCTCTCCACCACAGAGTCGCGCAGAGTATAGTAGAGCAATGTAGGGCGCTGGAATACACCGAATAGCAGTGTATAGCATGAAAGTCGAAGAAGTCCTAACCAATACTTCCTACCATAAGGGAAAGTAACATAGCTCAACCTAACTTGCCGATACCTCCATTAATGCCCACCACTGTGCCGAGCAGAATGTATTAGATACCAGTAGAGCGCAGATTTCCTCCGAATAGCGATGAACGGCACAAAAGCCTAAGCCATTCGCTCCTAACCTAACCAAACGTAACACACCCAAACGCAGCACAACCCAACCTAACTTGCCGTGACCACTATTCCTGGGCTCCGCAGAGACAAGAAGGAAGTACCAGAGCACAGTATAGCGCAGAAGCACGACGCATTTCAATGAATAGCACAAAAGCCGTAGGCATCCTAGGAAAACCTGACATAACATATGGTAACCGAACGTAGCGTAACTCAACAGAGCGTGCCGCGACCGCTGCTGATGGCCTCCCTATAGCCAAGCAGAATGTAGTAGAGCACAGTAGATCACAGGAATCCACCGAACAGCTGTGTGAAGCACAAAAGTCAAAGCAGCACCTCATAACCTAGCCAAACGTAACATATACGAACGAAGTCTACCTCAAACTAACGTGCCGGGACCACTATTGCTGGCATCCCCAGGGACAAGCTGAATATACTGAGGCACATTAGAGCGCAGAAATCAACCGAATAGCAGTGAAGAGCGCATAGGTCAGAGTAGCCTATTCTAACCTAGCCAAACGTAACGCCACCAAACGGAGCATAACTCAACCCAGCGTGACCATACCACTATTGGTGTCCTCGACAGAGACGAGCAGAAGGTACTAGGGCACAGTTGAGCCCAGAGATCCACCGAATAGCAGTGTATAACACAAAAGTGAAAGCGACCCTAACCAAACGTAACATAAACTGACCTTACCAAACGTCACCCAGCAAAACCTAACGTGCCTGTGCCACAATTGCTGACCTGCTCAGAGCAAAGCAGTTCATGTTAGGGCAGAATAGCTCGCAGAAATTGACCGGGTAGCAGTGTACAGCGCACGTGTCAAAGATATCCTATCCATACGTGGCAAAGCGTAACATAACCAAACGTAACATAACTCAATATGACGTGCCGAGGCCACTATTTCTGGGATTCCCAGTGCCAAGCAGGGAACACTACAGCATAGCAGAGCGGAGGATTTCTCTGAATGGCACAGTATAGCACTAAAGTCAAAGCCATCCTGACCAAACCTGACAATTTAAAGCGTAGCAAAAACAAACCTATCGTGCCACCACCGCCGCTGCTGGCCTCCCCAGGGTCGGGTAGGGTATAGGAGAGCAACGAGAAGCAACGAAATCCGCCGAATAGTAGTGTACAGCGCGAACGTCAAAGATATCCTATCCTATCGTAAACAAACGTAACATAGCCAAACTTAACCCAACAGAACATATCGCGCCGCCGACACTATTTATGGCCTCCCAAGAGCAAAGTAGGGAACATTATATAACAGAAGAGCGAAAAAATCCAACGGAGAGCAGTGTAAAGCACAAAAGTCGAAGCTAACCTAGCCTAAGCTAACCAAACGCAACATAACCGACCGTAACCTAACCCAACCTAACGTGCCTTGACCACTGTTACTGAGCACCCCACAGCCAAACGGAATAAACTAGAGCCCATTAGAGCACAGAAATCCGGCGCATTGATGTGTAAAGCAGATAAGTAAGAGATGTCCTAACAAAATCTGACCTAGCCTCACATGACCAAACGTAACCAGTTTCAAACTAATGTGCCTATCCAATAATTGTTGCACTTCCCTTCGCCAAGCGGGGCATTATGGGGGAGAGTATAGCACAGAGGCCCACAGAATGGCAGTTTTAGCACGGGAGTGAGAGATATTCTAACCTAACATAAACAAACATAGCCTAACCAGGCGTAAAGTAAGAAATCCTGGCGCTGCGATGCAACCACTCCTGGAAATCTCAAAGCTAATCAGCGAATATTGGAACACAGTAGAGCACAGAAATCCTCCGAATGGTAGTGTATAGCACAAAAGTAAAAGCTACCCTGTCTAAACCTTACAAAATCATAACTAACCTAACGAAAAATAATTCAACCTAACGTGCCACGACCACAATTGCAAGCCTCCTCAGAGACAAGCGGATGACAGTAGAGCAACGCAGAGCGCAGGCACCGACAGAATAGCAGTGTGTAGCGCAAATGTCAAAGCCATCCTAACAAAACCTAACCTAACCTTTCCTAGCCGAACATAACCTAACAAAACCTAACGTGCCTATGCCACAATTGCTGATCTACTCAGAGCAAGGCAGAACACATTAGAGCAGAGCAGAGCGCAGAAAACCAAAGGATAGCAGTGTATAGCACAATAATACAAGCTACCCTATCCTAACCAAACAAAACGTAACATAACCGAACGTTGCTTAACTGAAACTAACGCGCCGAGGCAACTATTGCTTGCATCCTCAGAGCAAAGCAGAATATGCTAAGGTGCAGTAGATCGCAGTAATCGAACGCATTCCAGTGTGTAGCACAAAAGTCAAATACATCCTATCCTAACCTCTCCTAACCTAACGTAACCGTACGTAGCCTAACTAGACATAACGTACCGAGTACGCTGTTGCTGGACTCCCCAGAGTCAAGCAGGACATATTAGAGCTATGTAAGGCGCGGAGATTCTATAGCGTAAAAGTCGAAGCTGCCCTATCACAACGTGACCAAACTTAACATCGCCAAACGTTATCTATCTCATGATAACGGGCAGAGACGACAATTGCTGGACTCCCCGGAGCCAAGCAGAACATACTAAAGCACAGTAGATCGCAGAAGAACGCCAAAAAACTGTTTATACGACGAAAGTCGAAGCCGTCCGTACCTAATCCATGCTAATATGTCCTAACCAAGAGTAGCCTAACTCAACCTATCGTGCCGAGACCAATATTACTGGCCGTCCCCAAGTCAAGCAGCGTAGAGTAGAGCAATGTAGAGCGTAGAAATCCTCCGACTAGCGGTGTATAGCAGAGTGGTCAATGCTATCCCATCCTTACCTAAACAATCGTAACATAAGCGTACGTAACGTAACCCTACCCGACGATCCACGAAAGCCATTGCCGGCCTCACGAGAACTAACCTGGGTACAACAGAGGAATGCAGAACGCAGGAATCGTCCGAATAGCAGAGTACACCGAAAGGTGAGAGGCACGCTAACCAAACCTGAGCTAATTTAGCATCATGAAACGTAGCCAAAATGAACCTAACGTGCCGAGACTGCTATTGCTCCCCTCCCCAGCCCAAGCAGAGCATATTAGTGCACTGTAGAGCGCAGAAACCCACCGAGAATCATTGTATAGCCCAAAATTCAGAGCTATCCTCGCCTAACCTAACCAAACGTAACACAAGCAGACGTAACGTAGCGAAACCCGACACGCCGCGACCGCTGCTGCTGGTCTCACGAGAGCTAAGCAGATTATAGCAGAGCAATGTAGAACGCCGTTATCATCCGAACTGCAGTGTATGGCGCAAAAGTCGAAGCCACCCGTACCTAACGTAGCCAAACCTGACCTAACCAAACGTAATGCACCGCGACCTAACATGCGGCGACCACTACTGCTGGCCACCCAAAAGGCGAGCAGAGCTTAATAGAGCAATGTACAGCCCAGAAGTCCACCGAATTGCAGTGTATACCACAAAAGTAAAGCTACCATGTCCTTACATAGCCAAACGTAGCATAGCCGAACACAACCTAACTCAGACTAACGTGCCGAGAACAATACTGGCGGCATCACCATAGCCAAGCGGAAAATACAAGAGCACAGCAGAGCGCAGAAGTCCACAGAACAGCAGTGTATAGCACAAAAGTCAAAGCCATCGTGACCACTTCTAACCAAACCTAACCTAGCAAAGCGTAACCTACCTGAACCGAACGTGCCTCGACCACTATTGCTGGCCCCTCAAGGGACAAGCAAATGCTTGTGGAGCAGTGCAGAGAGCAGATATCGACCCAATGGCAGTGTATAGTACAAAGGTCAATGCCAACCTAACCAAACGTAACATAACCTGACCTAACCAAGCGTAACATATCCAAGCCAAGCGAGCCACTACCAAAATTTCTGTTCTCTACGTAGACAAGCAGATGCTAGTAGAACAATGCTGTGCACAGATATAGACCGAAACGCAGTGTATACCTGAGAAGACAAAGCTACACCAATCAAACCTATCCGGACATAGCCAAGCCATGCGTAACCAAACTTTACCTTGCGAGACGAGACCGCCACTGCTGGACCCCAGAGCCAAGCAGAACTTACTAGAGCACAGAAGATCGCAGGGATTTAACGTATAGCGGTGTAGAGCACAAAAGCCAAAGCTATCCCCACCTACCCTAACTAACCGTGTCGTTACCGATTGTATCATAGCACAACATCCCGTGCCGTGAGCACTATTGCGGTCCTCCCCAGTGCCAAGCAGAAGATATTAGGGAGGAGTAGAGCACAGAAGACCAGCGAATAGAAGTGTATATCACAAAAGTCAAAGCTACCCTATTCAAACTTAGCCAAGCCTTAACAAGCCTAACGTAACATAACTCAGCCAAACGGACCACGGCCACCATTGCTAGCCTCCACAGAGACGAGCGGATGCTAGTAGAGTAACGCAGAGCGCAGGTATCGAGCGATAAGCGTTGTACATCACAAATGTCAAAGCCATTTTGACAAAACCTAACCCAACCTGACGTAACCAAACGGAACATAACACAACATAACGGGCTTATGCCTCTACTGCGGGCCTACCCAGAGCAAAGCAGAACAAATTAGTGCAGAGTAGAGCGCAGATATCCAACGTATAGCAGTGTATAGCACAAAGGTCCAAGCTATCCTGTCCTAACCTAACCAAGCGTGACATAGTCAAATGCAACATAACTCAGCATAATGAACCGATAGCACTACCTCTGGCCAGCCCATATCCAAGCAGAACTTACCAGGGCACAGTCGAGCGCATATATTCACCTAATAGCTGTGTGCAGCGTAAGAGTCAAAGCTATCATGTCCCAACCTATCCAATCGTAATATTGCCAAACCCGGCACATCAAAACCTGTCGTGCCACGACCACAAATTCTGGCCGCCCCAGATAGGAGTAGAGTATACCAGAGCACAGTGAAGGGCAGAAAGCCACCAAATAGCAACGTATTGCACAAAAGTCGAAGACACTCTAACCTAACCTGGCATAACCTTACCTAACCACACATAGAATAACTGAACCTAACGGGACGAGACATCTATCGCTGGCATCCCCAATGCCCAACAGAAGAGATTAGAGCACTATATGGCGCAGAAATTCATGCAATAGCGGTGCATACCACAAAAGTCAAAGACATCCTGACCAAACATAGCCTAACCTGTCCTAACAAAACGTAACGGAACAAAACCTATTGTGCCACAACCGCCATTCCCGGCCACCCCAGAGACAAGCGGATGAGAGTAGAGCAACGCAGAGCACAAATATCGACCGAACAGCTGTGTATAGCACAAAAGTCGAAGCCATCCAGACCAAACGTAACGTAACCCAACAAAACGTGCCACGTCCGCTGTTGCTGACCTCCCCAGAGACAATCAGATGCTGGTTTAGCTAAACAGTGTACAGGCATCGACCGAATAGCAGTGTATATTACAAAAGTCAAAGTTACCCTTACCAAACTTATTCTAACATAGCAAAGCTAAGCGTAACAACTCAATCTAGCGTGAAGAGACCACCATTGCTCACCCCTCCATTGTCGAGGATAGTCCAGTAGAGCAACCTAGAGGGCAGGGATCCACAGAATAGCAGTGAAAAGCGCAAAAGTCTAAACCATCCTACCCTAACATATCCAAACGTGGCATAACCAAACGTAAACCGACTTATCCTAACGTGCCGAGACCACTATTGCTGCGCCTCTCAGTGCCACGCAGAACATATTAGGGGAGAGCAGAGCGCAGGAGCCCATAAAATCGCAGTGCATAGCTCAATAGCCGAAACTACGCTATCCCAACATTGCCAAACGTAACATAACCGAACGATGCATAACTCAAGCAGACGCGCCGTGACCACTACTGCTTGCGTCCCCAGAGCTCAGCAGAATATACTAAAGCACAGTAGAGCGCAGAAACTGACCGCACTGCAGTGTGTAGCACAAGAGTCAAATGAATCCTAACCTAACCTGTCCTAACTTGAACCAACCGAACGTAGCCTAACTAAACATAACGTATCGAGAATACCATTGCTGTTCTCCCCAGAGACAAGCAGAGCATATTAGAGAAATGTAGGGCGCAGAGATCCACCGAATAGCGGTGTATAGAATAAAAGACGAAGCTACTCTATCATAACCTAACCAGTCGTAGTATTTCCAATGGTATACTAACAAAATCTGTCGTGCCACGACCACTATTGCTGGCCTCTACAGAGTCGAGCGGAGTCTAGTAGCGCACCGTAGGGCGCAGAAGGCCAACAAACAGCAATGTATAGCACAAAAGTCAAAGCTATCTGCACGAGACCCAACCTAACCAAACCTAACCAATCGTAATCTAACTAAACCTATCGTACGGTGACCAGTATTGCTGGCCTCCACAGAGCAAAGCAGAACATATTGGAGCAGAGGAGAGTGCCAAGATCCATATGTCGCAGGGTACAGCAGAAATGTGAGGGCTAGCCGAATCTAGCCCAAGCACACATATCATAACCAAACGTGAACTAATTGAAGCTAATGAGCCGCGGCCGCTATTTCTGCGCTCCCCAGAGCAGAGCAAAGAATATGAGAAAGGAGTCGAGCGCAGAAATCCACCGAAAGGCGGATTATACCACAAAAGTCAAAGCTACCCCAGCCTTACCTAACCACACATAACATAACCAAACGTAACCTAACCATACATAACGTGCCGACACCACAAATTCTGACCTTTCCAGAGTCATCCGGATCACATTAGAGCACAGTAGATCGCAGAAATCCTCCGAGTAGCAGTGTATAGTACAAAAGTCGGATCTATCCCGGCCTAACCTAGCCAAACGTAATATATCCGAACGTAACCTAACTCCATCTAACATGCGCAGACCACAATTGCCGGCCTCCGCAGAGCCAAGCACAATATAGTAGAGCTCAGTAAATCGTCGAAATCGGCCGCATTGCAGACCACAGAGCAAAGGTCTGAAACATCCTAACCAAACATAGCCAAACGTAACATTACACATCCAAACGTGCAGCGACCACTACTTCTGGCATCCCCGGAATCAAGCGGAACACACTAGTTGATAGTGGACAAGCGAGTGTCCACAGAGACAAGCAGAATATGAAGGAGCACAGTAGAGCACAGAAGTCCATGGACGGTCTGTGTTCAGCACATATGCCAAAGCTATACTAACCTAACCCACCCTATCCGAACCTAACCGAACGTAACGTAACTCAACCTTACGTGCCCAGGTCACTAATGCCGCCCACCCCAGAGCCAAGCAGTATATACCAGAGCACACTAGACCGCAGAAGGCGATCATGCTGCTATGTATAGCACAGAAGTCAGAGATATCATAACCCAACCTGTCCTAAACTAACCTAAACATATTGAGGATAACTAAACCTAACGAGCCCAGGCCTCTAATGCTGGACACCCCAGAGCCAAGCGGAATATACATGAGCAAAGTACAGCGCACAAATTCACCTAATAGCCGTGTATGACGCAAGAGTCTGTGCCATCCTAACCAAACGTAACGTATCCCAACCTATAGTGCCACGACCGCTATAGCTGGCCTCCACAGGGTCGAGCAGATTATAGTGTATCAATGTATAGCGCAGAAATCAACCGAAGAGCGATGTATAGCACAAAAGCCTAAATTACACTATCCCAGTTTATCCAAACGTAGTATAAACGAACGTAACATAACCTAAACTAACGTGCTGCGACCACGGCTGCTGACATCCCCAGAGACAAGCGGAAAATACTGGGGCGCAGTAGAGTGCAGAAAGCTACCATATAGCAGTGTATAGCACAAAATTCGAAGAAACCCTAACACAATTTGTCTTAAAGTAACCTAAGCGAACGTAGATATTTTAAACCTAACGTGCCGAGTCCACCGTTGCTGGGCTCCCCAATGCCATGCAGAACATATTAGGGGAGACAAGAGCGCCGGAATCCATAGCATCGCAGGGTATGCAGAGAAGTCGAAGCTGTCCATACCAGACCCAAGCAAACGTAACCAACACAAACGTATCATAACACTGGCTAACGTGCCGCGGACACTGCTTCTGTCCTACCCAGATCAAACCAGAGCATATAAGATGACAGTAGATCGCAGAAATCCACCGAATAGCAGCGTATAGCACAAAAGTCGAAGCCATGCTAGCCAAACTTAGCCAAACATAACCTGACCAAACGTGACCTGTCTAAACCATATGAGCCACGACCACGCCTCTGGACTCGCCAGAGACAAGCAGAGTGTACGAGAGCACAGCAAAGCGCAGACAGCCACCAAATAGCAGTGTATAGCATAGAAGTCAAAGGTATCCTAACCTAACCAGGCATAACTTAACCTAACAGAACAATTAATAACTAAGCTTTACGGGACGAGACCACTATTGCTGGTATCGCCAGGGCCGAGCAGAGCAAAGTGGAGCCATGGAGAGCGCAGAAACCATCCGAACGGCATTGTGTAGCGCAGAAGTCAAAGTTATCCTATCCTAACCTAACCAAACGCAACACGACCAAACGTAGCCTAACTCAGCCTAAGGTGCCTAGACCACTGTCGCCGACCTCCACAGAGCAAAGCAGAATATACTAGAGCAAAGGAGCGCGCAGAAATCAGCCGCATTGTGGTGTAAAGCAGAAGAGCATAAGATATCCAAGCATAACCTGGCCTAACCAAACACAACCAAACGGAGCCATTCCCAATCTGACGTGCATAGCACACTCTTTATGGCATCCCTATCGCCAAGCGAGGCACATTAGAGGAGAGTAGATGGCAGAGGTCCATAGAACGGCAGTGTATGGTATGAAAGTTAAAAATATCCCAAGCTAACCCAAACGAACCTAACCCAACGGAACGTGAAATAACACAACATTACGCGCAACGGCAACTATTTGTTGAAAACCCAGAGCAAAGCAGTGAATATTTCATCAGAGTGAAGTGCATAAAACCACCGAAAAGCAGTGTACAGCACAAAAGTTAAAGCTATCATCTCCTAACCTATCCAAACGTAATAAAACCAAACGTAGCCTAACTCAACCCATCGTGCCTAGACAGCTATTGCTGACATCGCCAAAGCAAAGCAGAACATACTAGAGCAAACGAGATCGCAGTAATACGCTGCCCTGACGTGCAAGGCACAAATGTCAAAGCTATCCTAACCAAGCCTAACCAAACGTAACATAACCAACGTAACATGTCTCAACCCAACGTGCCGAGATCACTATTCCTGCGGAGCACAGAGGAAAGCGGATTGCGATAGCGCACAGAAGAACGCAGAAGTCCACAGAATAGCAGCGCGCAGCACAAAAGTCAACGTTATCCTAGCCTAACGCAACGCATCCTAACCAAACCAAACGTAATATGACCCAAATCAACGTGCCGCGAAAACCATTGCTGCCCTCTCGAGAGAGGATCGGAGCATAGTACAGCAATGTAGAGCGCAGAAATCCACCGAGTAACAGTGTACGCCACAAAAGTCCAAGATAACCTATCCTAACCTTACCAAGCGTAGCATAACCGATCGTAACATAGCTTAGAATAACATGCCGAGACCAACACCTCTGGCCTCCCCATAGCCAAGCAAAATGTACTAGAGCACTGTAGTGCGCAGAAGTCCACCGGATAGCAGTGTATGTCACATAAGTCAGAGCTGTACTAGCCAAAAATATCCGAAAATGGCAGCTACGCGAAACATACCACAAGCTTGCGTGCCGAGACCACTATTGCTGGTCTCCGCAGGGCTATGCAGAACATATGAGTGGAGAGTAGGGCGCTGAGATCCATTGAATCGCAGCGTATAGCAGAAAAATCAAAGCTATCCAAACATTGCCCATGCTAACATAGCATAACATAACCAAACGTAATATAATTCAGCCAATCGTGCCACGGTCGCTACTACTGGCCACAAAAGAGTCAAGCAGAGTACAGCAGAGCAATGAAGAGCGCAGGTATCCACAGAGTAGCAGTGTACTGCGCAAAATTCAAAGTTATCCTATCCTAACATAACCAAACGTAACATACGCAAACGAAACATAACTCGACCTAGCGGGCCGAGAGCACTATTGCTGGCATCCCCAGAGACGAGCAGAACATATTACAGCAGATTGCAGCGCAGAAATTCAACGAATAGCTATATTTATCAAAAAAGCCAGACCCATCCTAACCTAACCTGACCTAACCTAACCTAACAAGTCGTTACTCAACTCAACCGATTGTGCCACGACCAACCATTGGTGGCCTCCCCAGAGCCGAGTATGGTATAGAAGAGCAACGAAGAGCGCGGAAATCCACCGAATAGCAGTGTATAGCACAAAAGTAAAAGCTATCCAGCCCTAACCTATCCAAATCTTACCAAACCAAACGTAATATGACTCAAACTAACGTGCGGCGACCACTATTGCTGGCCTCCCAAGGACCACGCAGAACATATCAGAGGAGAGTGGGGCGCGGGAATCCATACAATCGCAACGTATAAAATAAACATCAAAGCTATACTTACCTTACCCATGCTTACATAAACTAACCGAAGGTAACCTGACGCATACTAACATGGCGCTGCCACAATTTCTGGCCTCGCTAGAGCCAAGCAGAATATACTAGAACACAGTAGTGCGCCTAAACGCTCCGAATAGTGGTCTATAGCATAGAAGTCAAAGCTACCGTATCCAAACCTTACCAAACGTAACATAACCAAAGGTTATGTATCTCCACCTAACGTACCGAGACCGCAATTGTTGGCCTCCTCAAAGCCAAGCAGAACACTCTAGAAAACAGTAGTGCGCAGAAATGCACAGAAGGACTGTTTATATCACGAATGTCGAAGCTACACAAACATAACCCAATCTAACATACCCCAACCTAACGTTGCGCAACTCAGCCTGACCCACCGAGACAACCATTACTGGCCTCCACAGAGTTGAACAGGGTGTCGTAGAGCACTGCAGAGCGTAGAAATACACCAAATAGCAATGTATACCGCAAAAGACAAAGATAGCCTAACCTAACCAAGCATACATTAACTTACAGGAACGAGCTGAGACCAATACTGCTGGTCTCCCAAGAGCCATGCAGAACATATTAGAGCACAGCGGCACGGAAAAATACACCGAAAAACAGAATGTAGCACAAAGGTCAATGGTACCCTGCCCTAACATAACCAATCGTAACACTACCAAACGCAGCCAAACTCAGCCAAAAGTGCCGCCGCCGCAATAACAGCCCCCTCCCCCGCAGATCCAAGGAGAACATGTTTGAGGAGAGTAGACCACAAAAATCCATAGAATCGCAGTGCATAGCACTGCAGTCGGAGCTACCATATCATAACCTAACGTAACCTAACGTAACATAACCGAACGTAGCTGAACCCAACATAACGTGTCGAGACCACTATTACTGGCCTCACGAGTGCCAAGCACAGTATATCAGAGCAATGTAGGACGCTGAGATGGGCCGAATTACACTGTATAGCACAAAAGACAAAGGTATACCAACTGAACCTATCCAAACCTGGCCTGACCGTACGCAACGTAACTCAACCTATCCTGCCGCGACAACCATTAACGGAGTCCACAGGCAAAAGCAGAGTGTTGTAACGCACAGCACAGCGCAGAGATCCATAGAATCGCTGTGTATGGCAGAAAAATCATGGCTATGCAAACCTTACCCATGGTGAAATAAACTACCCAAACGAAACCTATCACGATCTAACATACCGCTGAGACTATTTCTGGCCTCTCCAGATCAAATCAGATCGTACTAGAACATAGTAGGCCGGTGAAATACACCGAAAAGCTGTATGCAGCGCAAAAGTCAAAGGTAACCCATCCTAACCTAACCAAACCTAACACAACCGAACGTAACAGAACTCAAACTGATGTGCCGCCACCACTATTGCTGGCCTCCCCAGAGCCAAGCAGAACATGTCAGAGGAGAGGAGAGCGTAGAAATCCATAGAATCGAAGTCTACTGCAGCAAAATCACAGATATCCTAACCTAACCCGAAATAACTGAACCTAACCTAACGTAGCCAAATACAACGTAACGTGCCGCGACCACTATTGCTGCCCTGCCCAGGTCCTAGAATATTGGCGCAGAGCACATTGGAGCGCAGGAATCCAACGAATATCTGTGTATAGCACGATAGTCAAAGCTAACCTGGACAAACATTGCCTAACTTAACCTAACCAAACGTAAACTAATTAAACCTATCGTGCCACTAGCACCATGGCTCTTATCCCGCGAGTCGAGCGCGGTATAGTACAGCAATATAGAGTGCAGAAATCCACTGATTAGCAGTGTATAGCACAAAGGTCAAAGCTATCCAATTCGAACCTAACCAAACTTAACATAACCGACGCAACCTAACTCAGACTAACGTGCAGAAACCGAATGTCGGTTCGTAGCATAAATATCAGAGAAATCATGTCCTAAATTTACCAAGCAAAGCATGACCAAACGTTATTTATCTCAGCCTGACGTGCAGATACCTCTATTGCTGGTGTCCCCAGAGCTGAGAAGAGTGAAGTAGAGTAACGTAGAGCGCAGAAATCCACCGAAAAGCAGTGCATAGCACAAAAGTCAAGGGTACCCTAAACTAACCCATCCAAACGCAATATAAGCGAGTGCAATATAACCTATCCTAAAGTGCCGGTACCACTATTGCTGGCCACCCAAGAGCCAAGCAAAGTATGCTAGAGCACATCAGGGCGCAGACATCCACCGAACAGCAGTGTATAGAACAAAAGTCAAAGATGCCCCAACCTAACCTGAACTAACCTATCCTAACCAAACCTGGAATAACTAGACCAAACGAGCTGGGAGCTGTATTTCTGGCCTCTCCAGAGTCAAGCGCTAGAGCACAGCAGAGCGCAGAAGTCCACCGCGTTGACGAGTACGACCCAAAAGTCAAGGCCATTATATCGTAACCTAACCAAACGTAAGCTGGCCGAACACAGACTAACATAACCTGACGTGACGATACCACAATTTCTGGCCTCCCCAGCGCCAAGCATATTGGAGAACAGTAGGTGGCAGGAATCCAACGAATACCCGCGTTGGTCACGAAAGTCAGAGCCATCCTGGCCTGACCTAACCAAACGTAACATAACCAAACGCAACATAACCAAACGCAACATAACTGTGACTAACATGCTGTCCAATACTGCTGGCCTCCGCAGGGCCAAGCAGAATATACTAGAGCACAATAGAGCGCAGTAATCCACCGCATAGCAGTACATGTCGCAAAAGTCGTAACTACCCTGTCATAAGCTAACCAAATATACCGCAACCAAACGTAACCTAATTGAAACTAACGAGCCACGACCGCAACTGCTGTCCTCCCCAGAGCCAAGCTGGGCATGTTAGAGCGCAGCAGAGCGCAGAAATCCTCCGCATAGCAGTGTATAGACAAAAGTCGTAGCTACCCCATCCTAACCTAACCAAGTGTAACCCACCCGAACGTAGCAAAGCCAACCTAACGTGCCACGGCCACTACTCCCGGCATTCCGGGAGGCAAGCAGTGTGTGATAGCGCGCAATAGGGCGTAGAAGTCCATAGAATTGCCGTGTGTATCACAAAAATCATAGACATCGCACCCCAACCCAACGTAATCTAAACAAAAGCAACATAATCTAACTCAACCTTACATGCCGCGAGCACTATTGGTGACCTCGCGAGGGCCATGCAGAGCATATTAGAGGAGACTACGGGGCAGAAATCCATAGATCCCTAGTGTATAGCAGAAAAATCAATGCTACCCTGACCTTACCCATGCTGACATAAAATAAACAAACGTAACTTAACTTAACCTAACATGCCGCGGCCGGCATTTATAGCCACTCCAGAGCAAACCAGAGCATATTAAAGCACAGTAGATCGGAGAAATCCACCGAAAGGTAGTATGCAGCACAAATGTCAAGGCTACCGTATCCTAACCTAACCATTCGTAACACAGCCAAACGTAACCGTACTGAACCTATCGTTCCACCACCGCCATTGCTGCCCTCCCAGAGCCAAGCTGAATACATTAAAGGAGAATATAACGCAGAGATAAATGCAGTGCATAGCACAAAGTTGAAGCTACCCTATCCTAAAATAACCAAACGTAACACAAACGAACGTAGCTTGACCCAAACTAACGTGCCGATACCAACATTCCTGACCACCCCACCGCCAAGCAGAACATATTAGAGGAGCGTAGAGCGCAGAGGTCCATGGAACAGCAATGTATGGCAGAAAAGCCAAAGCTACCCTGACATTACCCAGGCTAACCTGACGGAACCAAGCGTAACATAACACAACCTAACGTGCCGCGACCACCACCGTTGGCGACCCATAGGCAGGAAGAATATAATAGAGCACAGTAGTGCACAGAAGTCCACCGAATAGCTGTGCATAGCACAGAAGTCAAAGCCATCCTATCAACACATAACCTAATCAAACCTAACTAAACGTATCCTGACTCAACCAAACGTGACAAGAATCCTCTTGCTGGCCTCCCCAGGGACAAGCAAATGCTATCAGAGCTTTGCAGAACGCAGATACCTATTGAACAGCAGTGTACAGCAGGGAAGTCAAAGCTACCCTAACCAAACCTAAACGAACATAGACATGCCAAGCGTATATAACTAAACATAGCGTGCCGAGATCACCATTGCTGGCCTCCCGAGATTCGAGCGGAGTATACAAAAGCATCGCAGAGCGCAGAAATCCACTGAAGAGCAGCCAATTGCACAAAAGTCAAGTCTATCCTGACCTAACATATCCAAACGTAATATAAACTAAAGTAACCCAACTTAACCTAACATGCAGAGACCACTGTTGGTGGCCTCCCCAAAGACAAGCAGAATATACTGGAGCACAGTAGATCGAAGCGAGGCACCAAGTAGCAGTGCATAGCACATGAGTCAAAGAAATCATAACCTTACTTGTCCTTACTGCGCATAACCAAACGTAGGCTAACTAAACCCGAAGAGCCGAGTCCACTATAGCTGGCCTCCCATTAGCCATGCAGTACGTATTAGAGGTTGCGAGATCGACGTTACCCATAGTATCCCATGGCATAGCAGAAAAGTCAAAGATACCCATACCTGACACAAACAATCATAGAATATACAAACGTGTCCTAACTCAGGCTAACGTGCAGTAAAGCACAAACGTCAAAGGTATCCTAACCTAGCGTAACGAAACCGAACCAAACCAAAAGCAGTATATCTCAGCGTAACGTGCCGAGACCACTATTGCTGGCATTCCCAGTGCTAAGCAGAATATACTAGAGCACAGCAGAGCGTGGAAATCCGCCGCATTGCTGTGAATAGCACAAAAGCTGTAGATACCCTAGCTTAACCTGGAATAAATTAACAAAGCGGAACGTAGCATAACTCAACATAGCGTGCAGCAACCACTGTCCCTGGCCACGCCGCATCCAAGCAGATCGTAGTAGAGCACATCAGATCACGGAAATACACCGAATAACAAAGTATAGCACGAAGGTCAAAGCTATCCTAACCAAACTTAGCCCAATCTAACCAAACCAAACGTGACCAAGCACAACATAACCTGCTGCGACCGCTATTGCTCGCCTCCCCAGATTCGGGCAGTGTAGAGCAGAGCAACGTAGAACACACCATTCCACCGAGCAGCAGTGAATGTTACCAAGTCGCGGATATACTAACCCAACCTGGACTAACCTGTCCTATCCTAACGTAGCGTAACTGATAATTACGTGCCGCAACAACTGCTGCTGGCAGCCCCAGAGCCAAGCAGAGTACACTACAGCACAGCAGGGCGCAGAAATCCACCGCATTGCAGTGTATAGCACAAAAGCCGTAGATACCCTAACTTAACCATCATAACCAAACCGAACGCAACGTAACCTAACGCAGCCAGACCTGTCGCGACCACCGTTGCTGGCGTCCCCGGAGCGAAGCAGAACACAATAAAGCACAGCAGAGCGCAGGAATCACACGCATAGCAGTGTATAGGTCAAAGTCAATGATATCGTGCCCTAACCTGACAAAGCGCAACGTAACCCAGCGTACCCTGACTCATCCTGGCGTGCGGAGGCCAATATTGCTGTCCTCCCCGGAGCCAAGTAGAACATATTTGAGGACGGCAGAGCACAAGGATCCATTGAAACGCAGTGCATAGCACAAAAGTAGAAGCCGTCCTTGCCAAAATTAGCCCAACCGAACGTAAGCGCACGTAACCTGTCTCAAGCTAACGTGCCAAGACCACCATTGCTAGCCTCCCCACAGCCAAGCAGGAATCACTAGAAAACAGTAGATCGCAGTAATCCACTGCAATGCAATGTGTAGCACAAAAGTGGAAGATATCCCAAACCAACCTGTCCCAGCCTAACCTAACCGCAGGTAGCTTAACTCAACGTATGGTGCCGAGATTAGCATTGCTGCCCTCCCCAGAGCAAAGAAAAGCATATTAAAGAACAGTAGACCACAGAAATCCATCGAATAGCAGTACATAGGCAAGAGTCAATGCTATTCCAATCTACACAACAAAACGTAGTCTATCTCAGCTCAGCGTGCTGAGAACACTATCGCTGTTCTCCCCAGTGCCAGACGGAACATATTAGAGTAGTGTAGGCAGCAGAAATCCACAGAATCGCAGTGCACTGCTGAAAAATCAAAGCTACCCATACCTTACCAATGCCAACATAAACAAACCAAACGTAACCTAACTCAACCTAACACGCCGCGGCCACCATTTCTTGCCATCCCAGAGCGAAGGAGAGCGCATTAGAGCACAGTAGAGCGGACGAATTCATCGAAAAGAGGTATGTATCTCAAAATACCGAGGTGCCCATTCCTAACCAAAACAATCGTAAAACTACCAAACGTGGCGATGCTCAACCTAACCTGACGTCAACACCATTGCTGACACCCTAGCTCCAAGCATAGCATACTAGAGCACAGCAGAGCATAGAAATCCGCTGAAGGGCAGTGTATAACGCAAAAGTCGAAACTATCCAGCCCTAATCTAACCAAACGTAGACTGACTGAGCCTGACGTTCGGCGGCCACTATTGCTGGCATTCCCTGGTTCGTGCAGTGCATTGTAGAGCACAGTAGAGCGCGGATATCCACCCAATAACAGTGTTTACCACGAAGGCCGAATCTGCCATAACATAACAGAAGCAAACGTAGCCTAACCAAACGTAGCGCAACTCAACGTATGGCGCCAAGACCACTATTACTGGCCACTCCATAGAGGAGCAGATTGTAGTAGAGTAAGGTAGAGTGTAGAAAACCACCGAATAGCATCCTATTGCACAAAAGTGAACTCTATCCTGTCCTAACCTGTCGAAATGTAATATAAACAAACGTAGCATATTTTGAACTAACGTGCAGAGACCCCTGCTGCTGGCCACCCCAGAGCCAAGTAGAATATACTGGAGCACATTATGGAGGAGAGAGGCAGCAAATAGCAGTGTATAGCACAAGAGCCAAAGAAATCGTAACCTAACCAGTCCTAACCGATCGTATCCAAACGTAGGCTAACTAAACCCGGCGGGCCGAGCCCACTATTGTTGTCCTCCCCATCGCCACGCAGTCGCATTAGAGGTAGCGAGATCGCCTAGATCCATAGAAACGCAGGTTATAGCAGAGAGTCAAGGCTACCCAAACCTGACCCAAACAAGCATAACCTAGCCAAACGTAACATAACTCATCCGAACACGCCGCGGTCACCATTTCCGGCCTCCCCAGTGCAAACGATATCATATTAGAGCACAGAGGAGCGGAGAAGTCCATCGAAAACAGTGTGTAGCACAACGGACAAAGGTATCCAATCCTAGCCTAACCAATCGTAAAACATGCAAACATTACCAAGCTCAACCCATCGTGCCGCCACAGCCATTGCCGGCCTCCACAGAGCCAAGCAGAACATTTTGGAGCACAGTAGAGCGCAGAAATCCACCGAATGGCAGTGTACACTACAGAAGACGAAGATAAACTATCCCAACCAAACCAAACCTACCGTAAGCAAACACAGCCTAACACAACCTAACGCGCCGCTACGATATTTGTGGTCTCCCCAGAACAATGCAGAACATATTGGAGCACAGTAGAGCGCAGAAATCCACCGAATATCAGTCTAAAGCGCAAAAGTTAAAACCAACCTTTAATTATCTGACCTGGCCTAACCAAACCGTACGTAATGTATCTCTACACAATGTACCTAGACCACTATTGTAGACCTCCCCAGAGACAAGCTGCTGATAGTAGAGCAGCGCAGAGCGCAGATATAGACCGAAAAGCAATGTGTAGCATAAAAGTCGCATCTATTGTATCCTAACCTAACCAATCGTGCCATTACCAAGCGCAGACAGGCAAAATCTATAGAGACACGACCACTACCGTTGGCCTCTCCAGAGACGAGCCGAGTTCAGTAGAGCACAGTAGTGCACAGAATACCACCATATAGCCATGTATTGCATAAAAGTCAAAGACATTCTAACCTAACCAGGCAGAACCTAAGCTATCCAAGTGTAGAATAATTAAACCTAGCGAGCCGATACCTCTATCGCTGACCTCCTCAGCACCAAGCGGAGCATATTAGAGCTCAGTAGATCGCAGAAACCCGCCGAATTGCAGTGTATAGCACAAGAGTCAAAGATATCCTATCCTAACGTATCCGAACGTAACATAACCAAACGTAACATAACACAACCTATCGCTCCGCGGACACCGTTTCTGTCCTCCCCAGAGCATAGTGGAGAATATTAGGATACAGTAGCGCGTAGAAATCCACCGAATAGCAGTGCGTAGCGCAAAATTCGAAGACATCGTTGTCTAACCTACCAAACAAAACATAACCCTCCGTAACCTAACACAACCACACATGCCTAGTCCGCTATTACCGAACTCCCATAGCAAAGCAGACCATATTGGAGCACTGCATAGTGCAGAAATGCACTGAATAGCTGTGTATAGCGCGTAAGTCGTAGCTATTGCTTCCTAACCTAACAAATCGTAACATAACCAAACGTAATATATCTCAGCCTAGCGTTCCGCGAGCGATATTGCAGGCCCACAGAGAGCCAAGCAGGGCATAATATGGGAGAGAAGGGCGCAGAAATCTATAGAAACGCAGTGTACATGATAAAGTTGAAGCCATCCATATCCAACCAATCCTATCATAACATGACCAAACGTATCCTATCACAACCTAACGTGCCGAGACCACCATTACAGCATTACCCAGAGCCCAGTAGAACATACATGAGCACAGTAGATCGTAGAAGCCCACCGAATAACAGTGTGTGCCACGAGAGTGAAATTTATCAAAACCTAACCTAAACTTACTTAACGTAACCAAACGAACCCTAACTCAAACAAACGGGCCGAGAACCCTATTACTGTCCCTCCCAGATTCGCGCAGAGTGTTGTACAGCAACGCAGAGCGCAGAGACCCAACGAACAGCAGTGTACAGTACAAAAGTCAAACCTATCCTCTCCTAATATATCAGATCGCAGTATAGCCATACGCTACCTAATCCAAACTTATGCGCCGAGACAAGAACAGCTGCCTTCCCCAGAGCCAATAAGAATATACTAGAGCACAGTAGAGAGCAGAAAGCCACCAAATATCAGTGTGCAGAACAAAAGTCAAATAAAAATTGGCCTAACCTGCCCTAACTTAATGTAACCAAACCTAGAGCAACAAAACCTAACGAGCAGAGACATCTATTGCTGGCCGTCCCAGAGCCAAGCACAACATACTAGAGCACAGTATAGCGCAGAGGTTCACCGAACAACAGTTTATACCACGAAAGTCAGAGCAATCCGAAGGTAACCCAAACTAATATAACTTAGCCAACCGTAACAAAACCGAACGTAGTATAACTGAACCTAATGTGCCACGAACTCTACTGCAGCCCACCCCCCTCCCAGAGCCAAGCAGAACATGCAAGTGGAGAGTAGAACGAGGAAGTCCACAGAATCGCAGTGTATATCAGACAAGATAACGCTACCCAAACCAAGCCCAAACAAACAGAACATAATAATACGTAGCCTGACACAAACTAACGTGCCGAGACCGCTATTGTTGCCGTCCCCAGAGCTAAGCAGGACATACTAGAGCACGGTAGAGCGCTCAAAACCACCTAATACCAGTGTACAGCACAGAAGTTAAAGGTATCCTGACCAAACCTATCCAACCACAATCAAACCGAACATAACATTACTCATCATAACGTGCCGAAACCACTAATGGTGGCTTTGCCAGAGTCAAGCTGAGAATGTTAGGGCACGGTAGGGAACAGAAGTCCACCTAATTGCAGACCGTAGTACTAATGTCCCATCTATACTACCCTAACCTAAATGATCGTAGCATATCCAAACGTATCCTAGCTTACACTATCGTGCCGCGACTACTACCACTGATCTCCACAGGGCCAAGCAGGACATACTAGAGCGCAGTGGAGCGCAGAAATCCACCGAACAGCAGTGCACATCGCAAAAGTTAAACCTATCCTGACCAAACATAGCCCAAACCAACCTGACCGAAAGTAACCTGACTCAACATAACGTGCCGAGGCCACTATTGCAGCCCCTCCCAGAGCCAAGTTGAAAATATTAAAGGACCGTAGAGAGCAGAAATCCGTATAATAGCAGACCATAGCACTAAAGTCAAAGCCATCCTCTGCTAACCAAGCCAACCGTAACGTTACCAGACGTAGCCATCTCAAACTGACGTGCCTCTACCAACATTGCTGGCCTGCGCAGACTCAAACGGAATACGTTAGTGGAGAGCAGAACGCAGGTATCCATGTAGTCGCTGTGTATATCAGAAAAGTCAATGCTATCCTCCCGTCACCTTACCAACAGTTACA
>NW_016912251.1:126760-152357 GCF_001483705.2 Eufriesea mexicana
ACCACTGATCTCCACAGAGCCAAGCAGGACATACTAGAGCGCAGTGGAGCGCAGAAATCCACCGAACAGCAGTGCACATCGCAAAAGTTAAACCTATCCTGACCAAACATAGCCCAAACCAACCTGACCGAAAGTAACCTGACTCAACATAACGTGCCGAGGCCACTATTGCAGCCCCTCCCAGAGCCAAGTTGAAAATATTAAAGGACCGTAGAGAGCAGAAATCCGTATAATAGCAGACCATAGCACTAAAGTCAAAGCCATCCTCTGCTAACCAAGCCAACCGTAACGTAACCAAACGTAGCCATCTCAAACTGACATGCCTCTACCAACATTGCTGGCCTGCGCAGACTCAAACGGAATACGTTAGTGGAGAGCAGAAGGCAGGTATCCATGCAGTCGCTGTGTATATCAGAAAAGTCAATGCTATCCTCCCGTCACCATACCAACAGTTACAGAACCAAACACAGCATAACTCAAACGAGTATGCCGACACCTATATTCTTGTCCTCCCCTGGGCCAAGCTGGACATACTAGAGCACAGCAGTGCGCAGGAATACAGAGAATAGCAGCGTACAGCTCAAAAGTTAAGGCTACCTTGGCCAAACATTGCCTAGCTCAAGCTAACCGAACGTTACGTGACACAACATTTCGTGCCGAGACCACTATTACTGGACATCCCAGAGTAAAGCTGACAATAATGAAGCGCTGTGGGATGCAGGAATCCACCTAATATCAGACGATAGCACAAAAGTCGTAGCTACCCTCTCCGAACCTTACCAATCGCAACATAGCCGAACGTAACCCAGCACAGCGTAACGTGCCGTGACCACAATTGCTGACATCACCAGAGCCAAGCGGAACAGATTAGCGGAGAGAAGGATGCAGAAGGCCATAGCATCGCAGTGCATATCGGAAAAGTCGGAGTTACCCAAACATAACCCACACTAACGGAACTTCACCAAACATAGCCTACTCAACCTAACGTGACGAGAACGCCATTACTGCCCCTCCCACGGTTAAGCAGGGCATACTAGGGCAAAGGAGGGTGCAGAAATCCATCGAATATCCGTGCACAGCCAGACCAAACATAAAAGAACTTAGCATGACACAACCATGCGTGCAAAGGCCATTATTGCTGACATTCACTGAGCCAATCTGAAAGTATTAGATCACTGTATGGCGCAGAAACCCGCCTAATAGCAGACTATAGCACTAAAGTCCCAGCCATCCTCTCCTAACGTAAACAACCGTAACATGACTAAACATTACCCAACTCAACCTAACGCGCCGCGACCACTATTGCTGGCCTCCCCAGAGACTAGCGGTTGCTAGCAGAGTAACGCAGGGCGCAGGTATCGACCGAATGACAGTGTACCCCACAAAAGTCAAAGAAATCCCAACCAACCTTAACCTAACCTCACATAACCACACGTAGCATAACGCAAACTAGCTTGCCCCTGCCACCATCGTTGGCGTCACCGAGTACGATAGAGCACAGTAGAGCGCAGAAGTGCAGAGAGTAGCAGTGTTTATCATAAGTTTCGAAGCTATGTTACCCTAACCTAGCCATACATAATATAACCAACAGTTACCTATCTCAACCTAACGTGCCGAGTCCACAATTGCTAGCCTGCCCAGAGCCGAGCAGAACAAATTACAGCACAGCAGATCGCAGAAATCAGTAGAATCGCAGCGCATAGCAAAAGAGTTGCCGCCACCCTATCCCAACGTAGCCACACGTAACACAACCGAACGTAGCACAACTCAACCTAATGTGACGAGTCCACTATTGCAAGCCTCCGCGGAGCCAAGAAGAATATGCCAGAGCACAGTAGAGAGCAGTAATCCACTGCACTGCCTTGTACAGCACAAAAGTGAAAGAAATCCTAACCCAACGTGTCCTATCCTAACCTAACCGAACGTACTATAACTCAACATGTGGTGCCAATATTAGTGTTGCTGGCCTCCCCGAAGCCAAGCGAAGCATATTAGAGCTATGTTGAGCGCAGGAATCCACTAAATGTGTGTGTATAACACAAAAACATATTTATCCACCCCTCACCTGTGCAAGCATGACGTAACCGAACCTATTATAACTCAAACTAACGTGCTGCGACAACTATTGCTGGCCCCCGAGTGTCGTGCAAGGTATAGCAGTGCAAAGCGGAGCGTAGAAATACAACGAAGGGCAGTGTATAGCACATAATTCTAAGCTACCCTATCCTAACCTAACCATACGAAACATAACCAAACGCAACCCAACTCAGCCTAACGTGACAAAATAGCTACTGCTGCAGTCCCCAGAGCCAAGCAGAATATAATAGAGCACAGTAGATCTCAATAGACCACCGAACAACAGTGTATACCACGTAAGCCAAAGCTACCCATACCTAGCCCAGATTGACGTAACCCAACCAAACGCAACTTAACTCAACCTAACCAGACGAGACATTATTGCTGGCCTTCCCAGAGCCAAGTAGAGCACATTAGAGCACAGTAGAGCGCAGAAATTCACCAAGGAGCAGTGTATTGCACTAAAATCGAAGCCACCATGACCAAGCCTAACCTAACGTAACCTAACCAAACGTAACCTGACCCAACCTATCGTGTCACGACCGCCATTGGCGGCCTCTCCATAGTCGGGCATGGTATAGCAGAGCAACGAAGAGCGCTGAGGTTCACCGAATAGTAGTTCAAAGTACAAAAGTCGAAGACATACTACCTTAACCTAACCAAGCTTAACGCAACCAAGCATAGCCTAACACAACCTAACACGCCGAGCACAAAATTTGGGGCATCCCCAGAGCAAAGCAGAGAATATTAGATTACAGTAGAACGCAGAATCGATCGAAAAGCTGTGCATAGCGCTAAAGGCAAAGCAAATACTGCTTAACCTATCCCAACATAACAAAACCAGCCGTAACTTAACCAAATCTAACGCGCCGCGGCTACTATTGGTGGCCTCCCCAGAGCCAAGCAGGACATACTGGATCCTAGCGGAGCGCAGACATGCACCGAACAACAGCTTATACCCCGAAAGGCAAAGCTACTCTGACATAACCGAAACCAACATAGTCAAATCGAACGTACCCTAACACAATATAACGCGCCTCGACCACAATTGCTGGCCTACCGGCTGTCAAGTAGAGCATAGCAGGTGGCTGTAGAGCGCAGAAGTACACCGAATGGCGGTGTACAGCTCAAAAGTCTAGGCTACCCTGCCCTAACTACAGCAAACTTAACATTACCCAAAGCAACATAGCACCGCCCAATGTGGCGAGGCCACTACTGCTGTCCTACCCATAGTCAAACAGAATATACAAGAGCACAGGAGAGCGAAGAAATACACCTAATAGCAGTGTATAGCACAAAAGTCAAGGACATCGTAACCCATCCTGTCATAACCTAACATAATCAAAGGTAGGATAGCTATACCGTTCGAGACGAGACCACTATTGCTGGCCTCTCCAGAGCAGAGCAGAACATACTACAGCACAGTAGAGTGCAGAGGTCCACCGAATAGCAATATGTAGCACAAAAGTCAAAGTCATCCTACACAACGTAACATAACCTAAACTAACCAAGAACAACTTAACTCAACCAATCGTGCCACGGCCGCTATTGCTGGTCTCCGCAGAGTCCAGCAGGGTGGAGCGTAGCAACGAGGAGCGCAGAAATCCACCGAACACCAGTATAATTCACAAAAGTCAAAGTTGTACTATCATAAACTGACCATGTACAACGAAGCCAATCGATTATAACTAAACCTGACGTGCCTGCAACACAATTTCTGACACCCTCATGGCATAGCAGAGCATATTGGAGCACTGCGGAGCGCAGAATTCCACCGAATTGGAGTGTATTGCAGAAAAGTTAAAGCCACCCGTTCCTAACGTAACAAATCGTAACGTAACCAAGCGTAACATAAATCATGGTAACGTGCAGTGGCGACCACTGCTCACCTCCTCAGATTCGAGCGGAGTATGGTAGAGTACAGTAGGGCGCAGAAATCCACGGAATAGCACAATATAACACGAAAGTGATAGCATAGCAGACCTATCCCAAACAAACATAACATAACCAATCGTAGCATAACACAACCTATCATGCCCAGACCTCAATTGCTGGCGTCCCCAGTGCCAGGCAGGGCATATAAGGTCACAGCCGAGTACAGAAATCCAACGAATGACAGTGTACAGCACAAAAGTAGAAGCTTTCCTAGGCTGGCTTAACCAAACGAATCGCAACCAAGCGTAATATAGCTCTACTTAACGTGCCTCGACCATTGTTGGTGACATTCCCAGATACAAGCGGAATATGCTAGAGGAGAGTAGAGCGCAGAAACCCACCGAATAGCAGTGTGTATCTCAAAAGTCAACTCTACCCTATCCTAACCTATCCGAACGTAATATAAACAAACGTAACCTAATTTAACCTAACGTGCAGGTACCACTATTGCTGACCTTTCTACAGCAAAGTAGAACATATTACAGCACAGTAGAGCGCAGGAGTCCACTGAATAGCAGTGTATAGCACAACACTTAAAGCCATTCTTTCGCAACCTAACAAATCAAAACAGAGCCAAACGTAGTATAAATCATATTAACGTGCCACGACCACTATTTCTGGCCTTCCCAGGTCCGAGCAGAGCGTAGTAGAGCACTGTAGAGCGCAGGAATCCACAGAATCGCAATGTATAGCAGAAAATTCCAAACCCGATCTAACGTAACCAAGACAAACGTATCATATTTCAATCTATTATGCAGAGACCGCTATTACTGGGCTCCCCAGAGAAAAGCAGAACATAATGCAACACAGCTGAGTGTAGAAATCAACCGAATAGCAGCGTATACCGTGAAAGTCGAATCTATCCATACCTCACCCAAACTATCATAACGAAACCAAACGTAGCCTGACTCAAGCTAACGGGCCGAGACCAATATTACTGGCCTCCCCAGAGTCCACCGGAGCATAGTAGAGCAAAGTAGAGCGCAGAAATCCAACGAATAGCAGTTTATGGCACAAGAGTCAAAGCTACGTTATCCTAACCTAACCAAACGTAACATAACCGAACGCGACTCCACTCCACCTAACGTCCCGAGGCCACCCGTGCTGGCCTTGCCATTGCCAAGCTGAAAATATTAATGCACGGAAGGGAGCAGGTATCCAACTAAGAGCAGGATATAGCACTAAAGTCAAACATATCCTCCAATAACCTGTCCAACCTTAACATGACCAAGCATATCTTTTCTCTAGCTAACGTGACGCGACCACGATTTCTGGCCTCCCCAGAGCAAAGTAGGAAACGATAGTGGAGAGCAGGACGCGGAAATCCACAGAATCGCGGTGTTTATCATAAAAGTCAGGGATGCGCAGGCTTAACTCAAGCCAAAGTAACCGGACATAACCAAACATTCCCTAACTAGACCTAACAGGCCGAGACCGCTATTGCTGTCATTCCCAGAGCCAAGCCGGACATACTAGATCACAGTACAGCGCATGAATCCACCGAATAGCAGTCTGCAGCTCAAAAGTTAAAGCTATCCCGACAAAACGTATACTGACCCAACCTTACCGTACGTAACCCGACTGAACATAACGTGCCGAGGCCACTATTGCTGTCATTCCGAGAGCGAAGCTACGGGCATTAGAGCGATTTAGGGCGCAGAGATCCAACCAATAGCAGACTATGGCAACAAAGTCAAAGCTATCCCCTACAAACTTCACTAGTTATAACATGACCAAGACTAACCTAACAAAATGTAACGTGCCGCGAACACCATTGCTTGCCTCCCGAGAGTCAAACAGAATATACTAGGGGACTGCACAGCGCAGAGATCCACCGCAATACAGTGAATGACACAAAAGGCTAAGATATCATAACATAACCGGACCTACCCTAACCAAACCAAACATATCGTAGCACAGCACAATGTGCCGCGACCTCTGCTGCTGGCATCCCCGGAGTCAAGCAGAATATATTAGGGCACTGTAGATCACAGAAAAGCACGGAAAAACAGTGTAAGGCACAGAAGTCAATGTAGCCTATTATAACCAAGTCAAACGTAACCTACCCAAACGTAGTGTAACTTAACATAACGTGCCGAGACCACTATTGCTGGCCTCCCAGAGCCGAGCAAAGCATATTAGAGCACACTAGATCTCAGAAATCCTCCGCCTAGCAGTGGAGAGCACAAGAGTCAAAATAGCCTAACCTATCCCAGCCATACGTGACATACCCGTACGTAACATAACTGAACCCAATTAGCCGAGACCACAACTGATGGCCTCCACGGAGACGAGCAGAACATAGTAGAGTACAGCAGATCACGGAACTCCACCTGATGAAATTGTGTAACACGGAAGTTGAAGCTATCGTAACCGAACTTAGCCAAACCTAGTTCAACGAAACGTCACCTAACTCAAACTATCGTGCCGAGACCACTATTTCTGGCCACCCCAGAGCCAAGCAGAACATATTAGAGCGCAGTAGAGCGCAGAAATCAACCGCATAGCAGTGAATGGCACGAAAGTCTAAGCAATTCTCTCCTAACACAACTAATTTTGTCATATGCATACGTAGCCTAAATAAACTTAACGTGCCGAGACCACAATTTCTGGCACCCGCAGAGCCAATCAGAATATACGGAACAACAGCAACGCGCAGAAATCCACCGCATTGCAGCGTAAAGCAAAAAATCAAACATATCCTGACATAGTCCGCCCTTACGTAGCCTAACCTAAGGCAGCGTAACCCAACAGCGCTAACCGTGACCACTGCAGCCAGGCTGCACAGAGCCAAAAGAATACAGTAGAGCACAGTAGACCACATCAACCCACCGGATAATAGTGTATAGCACGTAATTCGAAGCCACCATAACCAAACTTAACCTAACATAGCCAAATCAAACGTAGCCTAACTCAGCATTCCGTGCCTCGAACACTATTGCTGGCATTCACAGGAATGGCAGTGCAGAGCACGCATGCTGAACGTAACAGGACAGAGCTTGATTCAAACTAACCTAACAAACGTAGCATAACGCAACCTAACGTGCCGAGAACACAATCAATGGCCACGCCTGTGCCAAGCAGAGCATATTAGTGCACACTGGAGTGCAGAAATCCTCGGAATAGCAGTGAATAGCACAAAAGTCAAAGTAGCCTATCCTAACCTGTTCAAACGTAACAAATCCAAACGTAACCCAACGCAACCTATCCTGACGAGACCACTATCGCTGGCCCCGTAGATACAAATAGAACCTGCTAGAGCACAGTGGTGCGCAGAAATCAACCGCGCTGCAGTAAATAGCACGAAAGTCGAAGATATCCTATCACAACATGACACAACCTAACCAAACCGAACGCAGCATAGCTCGAAATCACGTGCCGCGACCTGTGCTCCTGGCCACCACTGAGGCGAGCAGGGTTTAGCACAGCACATTATATCAGAGAATCTGAATGAATAGCTGTGTATATCCCAAAAGGCCATGTAGCCTATACTGTCCTCACCAAACGTAACGTAACCGAACGTATCATAGCTCAACATAACGTGCCGATACCACTATTGCTGGCCTCCCGATAGCCAAGTAGAACATACTAGAGCACACTGGAGCGCAGAAGTCCACCGAATAGCGGTATATAGCACAGAAGACAAAGCTGTCCTATCCTAATATATCCGATCTTAACCTAACCAAACGTAACATAACTAAACCTAACGTACTCCAACCGCTTTTCTTGGCCTCCGCACAGTCGAGCAGAACTTACTAGAGGACAGTAGGGCGCCGAAGTCCATAGGATCGCAGTGTATAGCACAAAAGCAATATCTATCCAGACATAAGCCAGGCTAACATAACCTAACCGAACGTAGCCTGCCCCAAAATAACGTGCTGTGCCCACTATTGCTGGCCTCCCCTGAGCTAAGCCGAAAATACTAGAACACAGTAGAGAGCAGAAATCCACCACATTGCAACGTACAGCACACAAGTCAAACATATCCTGATCTAACTTGGCCCAACCAACCCTATCCAAACGTAGTGTAGCTGAACATAACGTGACGAAGCCAGCATTGCTGGCCGCCCAGAGCCAAGCGGAGAGAATTAGAGCACATTAGAGCGCACAAATACAACGAATAGCCGTGAAGAGCACAAAAGTCAAAGTAGCCTATCCTAACCTAGCCAAACGTTACGTATCTAAACGTAACATAAATCGAACTTACATGACGAAACCACTAGTGCAGGCATCCACAGAGACAAGCAGAATGTACAGCAAAGCGCAGGAATCCACCGCAATGCAGTCAATAGCGCAAAAGCCGCAGGTATCCTGGCATAACCTGACCTAGCATAACCTAACCAATCGTAGCATACTTCAACATAACGTGCAGCGACCACAGCCCGTTGCCTGCCCGTACCGAAACAGAATATATTAGAGCGAAGTGGATCACCGGAATTCACCGATGAACGGTGTACAGCACGAGACTCAAAGCTATCCCAACAATACTTAACATAACCTGACATAACCAAACGTAACCTAGCTCAACCTAACATGTTGCAGTCGCTATTGCTCGCCTTCCCCGGATCGAGCAGGGCGTAGTAGAGCAATATAGAGCGCAGAAATCCACCTAATAGCAGTATACGTTACGAAGGTCGAGGATAACCTGACATAACATGGCCTAACCTTACTTAACCAGACGTAGCATAACTGAACATAAAGCCGCGGCCACTGCTGCTGGCTTTCAGAGAGCCAAGCAGAATATAGTAAAGCAATGTGGAGCGTAGAAATCAACCGATTAGCAGTGTATAGCAGAAAAGTCGTAGAAATGCTAACGAAGCCTTTGTATCCTACCGCAACGAAACGTAACGTAGCACAAACTAACGAGCCGAGACCACTATTCCTGGCCGCCCCAGAGCCGTGCAACGTATAAGAGCGCTGTAGGGCGGTGAAATCGACAGAGTAGACGTGAAAGGCACATAAGTATAAGCTAAACTATCCTGAAATAACCGAAATTGCCACATACAAGCGTAGGATTTAGAAAAACCAACTCGCCGAGACCACTATAGTTGGCCTCACCAGGGCCAACCTGAAAATATTAGAATGCAGTAGAGCGCAGAAGTCGGAGGATGGCAATTTATGGCACAGATATCTGTACTATCCTATGCCAACCTCATTACACGAAACATACCCAAATGTGGTATAGCTCAATCTGATGTGCTGACACAACTATTGCTGGCCTCCCCAGAGCCAAGCAGAATATACTAGAGGAGAGCAGAGCGCAGGAATCCACCGGACTGCATTGTATACCACAAGAGTCAGACGTACCCTGACATATCCTGACCTAACCTAATGTATCCAATCGTAGAGTAACACAACCTAACGTGACGAGACAAATATTTATGGCCTCCCAGAGCCAGCAGAGCACAATAGAGAAAGTTAGAGCGCACAAATCTACCGAACAGCTGTGAATAGCACGGAAGTCAAAGTAGCCTGTCCTAACATAGCCAAACTTAGCATACGCAACCGTAACATAACTCAATCTAAATTGATTAGAGCCCCGTTGCTCGCATCCGCAGAGACAAGTAGAATGCTCCAAAACACACTACTGCACAGAAATCCACCGCATTGCAGAGAATATCACAAAAACCGTAGATGTCCTTGCATAATCTGACCTAACCTAACCTAACCAAACGTAGCATAGCACAACATAGCGTGCAGCAAGCACTGAACCTGGCCTCCCCATAGCCAAGCAGAATGTAGCATAGCACAGTAGACCACAGAAATCCACAGAAAAAGAGTGTAGAGCAGGAAATTCAAAGCTACACTTACCGAACTTAATCCAATCTAAACTAACCGAACGTAACCCAACTAAGCCTAAGGTGCCGAGACCGATATTCCTGGCATTACCACGTCTAAGCGCAACACAGTGGAGCGCAGTAGAGCGCATAAATCACCCGAATAGCAGTGTATGGCACGAAAGTCTTAACTAGCCTATCCTAACCTCACAAAATGTTACATAACCGGACGAAGCGTGTCTCAGCCGAACGTGCCGAGACCGCTATTGCTGGCTTTCACAGAGCTCTGCAGGATGTGCTAGAGCGCAGCAGACCGAAGCAATCCACCGGATTGCAGTGTACGGCACAAGATTCAAACGTACCACAACCTAACACGTCCTAACCTAACTGATTCAACCGTAGTGTAGCCCAACATAACCTGAGGAGACCAATACTGATGGCCTCGCCAATGCCAAGCGGAATGTACAAGAACACAGTGAGCGCAGAAATCCAGCGCATTGCAGTTAATAGCACAAAAGCCGTAGATATCCATGCATAACCTATCCCAGCATAACCTAGCCAAACGTAGCATAGCACTCTATAACGTGCCGCAACCATTGCTCCAGGCCTCCCGATAGCCTGGCAGAATATAGCAGAGCACAGAAAATTACTGCAATCCACTGAATAGCAGTATATGGTACGAAGGTTAAAGCTAACCTAACCTAAATTAACATAACCCAACGTAACCAAACGCAACCTAACCCAGCCAAACTTGGCACGAACTCTATTGCACCCCTCCCCAGTGTCGAGCAGAGTATACCAGAGCACAGTAGAGGGCAATAGTCCACCGAATGGCAGTGTATGGCACAAAAGCGTGATCCATACTATCTTAAGTTGGCAAAACGTAACATAAGCAAACGTATCCTAACACAACCAGGCGTGCTGCGAGCACAATTGCTGGCCTCCCCAGAGACAAGCGGATGCTAGTAGAGCAACGCAGAACGCAGAAACGTGCCGAATAGCTGTGTATAGCACAAAAGTCAAAGTCACCACAACCAAACGTAGCCAAACCTAACCTAACCAAACGAAACATAACCCAGGCAAAACTGCAGCGACAGTTATTGCAGTCCACACCAGGGACAAGCAGATGTTAGTAGAGCAATGCAGCGTACATGCATCGGCAGGATTCCAGTGTATAGCACAAGGGTCGTAGCTTGACTAACCAAACCTATCCAAATCTTGCCAAGCCAAGCGTAAGCTAACTCAACCTATCGGAGCCGAGACCACCATTTCTGGCCTCCGCAGAGCAAAGCAGAACATATTAGAGCACAGTAGGCCGCAGCAATACACCGTATAGAAGTGTATAGCACAAAATTCAAAGCTGTCATGTCCTAACCGTGCCAAACGTAAGGTAACCGAACGTAACACTACCCCTCCTAACGTGCCACGAACTGTATTGCTGGCCGCCGCAGCGGCGAGCAGAGTATAGTACAGTAATGAGGAGCGCGGAAATCCACTGAATAGCAGTGTCCAGCATAAACGTCATACCTATCCTAGCCTAACATAACAAAACAAAATACATCCAAACGTAACATAACTCAACCTGACATGCCCAGAACACTATTGCCGATCTTCCCGGAGTAAAGCAGAATATACTAGGACACAGGAGAGCACAGAAGTCCTCCGAACGGCAGTGTACAGTACAGAGGTCTATGATATCCTCTCCTAACCTAACCAATCGTAACATAAACAGACGTGACTTATCTCGAACTATCGCGCGGCGACCACTACTGTTGGCCTCCGCAGAGTCGAGCAAAGTATGGTCGATGACAGTTGAGCGCAGGAATCCACCGAATAAGAGTGTACATCACGAAGGTCAAAGTTAACGAAACCTAACCCAAATTGACATAACATAACCAAGCGTAGCCTAGCTCAACATAACGTGCCGATACCACTATTTCTGACATCCCTAGAGCCGAGCAGAAAATAGTAGAGGAGAGTGGGGCTCAGAAATCCACAGAATCGCAGTGCATAGCGGAAAAGTCAAAGCTATCCACACCTAACCCATACTAACAAAACCTAACCGAACGTACCCTAACTCAACGTAATGTGTGGAGACCACTATTTCTGGCATTGGCAGGGACAAGCAGGACATGCTATAGCACAGTAGTGCGCAGATGTTTACGGAAAAACAGTGTGCAGCACGTATGTCAAAGCTAACCCAAACAAACCTAACAAAATCTAACCAAACCAAACGTAACACTACTTAACCTATCTTGCCTCGTCCACTACTGCTGGCCTCCCCAGAGACAAGCGGAAAATTTTGGGTCAGAGTTGAGCGCAGAAATTCGCCAAGTAGCAGTGCATGGAACAAAAGTCAAAGGCATCCAAGTATTACCTGAACTGCCATAAACTAACCAATCATATTTTAACCCAATATAGGGTGTTAGGACCACAGCTGCCGTCTGCCAGAACCAAGCAGAACTAACTAGGGCACCGTCGAGCGCGCAAGACCACGGAATAACAGCGTATAGCGCAAAAGACGAAGCTAGCATGTCCCAAACTGTCCAAGCGCAACAAAACCAAACATAACCTTACTCAACGTAACGTGACGAGAGGACTATTGCTTCCCTCCCAGGGCCACGCAGAACGTGCTAAAGGAGAGTACAGCGGATAAACCCATAGGATCGCAACGTATATCGCAAAAGACAAACTACACTGTAATAACCTAACCAAACATAACACAACCGGACGTAACCGACCTCATCCTGAAGCGCCAAGAACACTATTTCTGACCTCGACGGAGACAAGCAGAGTTTACTGTAGCACAGTAGAGCGCAGAAATCTACCGATCAGCACTGCACAGCACAAAAATAAATGCTATCCTCTCCTAACCTTACCAATCGTAACTTAACCAAACGTAACCTGACTCAATGTAACGTGTCGCGAACACTGCTGCTGGCCTCCGCAGGCCCGAGCAGAACGCAGTAGAGGAGAGTAGAACACAAACATCCATAGAGTCGCATTGTATAACAAAAAATTCAAAGCCATCCAAACCTAATCCAAACTAACGAAACATTACCAAACGTGGCCTAACGCAACAGAACATGGCGCGACCACCACTGCTGGCCACGCCAGCGCCAAGCAGAACATGGTAGTGCACATTAGAGCGCAGAAATCAGGCGAATAGCAGTGTATAGTACGAAAGTCAGAGCTATCCCAACCGAAACTATCATAACCTAACATAAAGGGACAAAACAAAATTCAGCCTAACAAGCCGAGACGACTATTGCTGGCGTCCCCAGAGGCAAGCAGGATACACAAGAGGAATGTAGAGCGCAGAATTCTGTCGCCTTGCAGCGTACAGCGCAGAAGTCAAAGATATCCATACCTGACTTGACAAACCTAAACTAACCAAACACAGCCTACCTCAACGTAACGTGCCGAGACCACTATTGCTGTCATCTCCAGGTTAAAGCAGAATGTATTATAGTACAGTAGAGCGCAGAAATCCACGGCATAGCATTATACAGCACAATAGACAAGTCTATCCTAACCGAACCTAACACAACCTGACCAAGCTAAACGTAACATAACTCGACCTGACGTGCCGAGACCACCATTGCCGGCCTCTACCGAGCCAAGCAGGATATGTCAGAGCAGGGCAGAGTGCAGTAATCCACCGAATAGCAGTGTATAGCACAAAAGTCAAAGCCACCCTATCCTAACCTAACCAAACTTACATAGCCAAGCGTAACCTAACTCAAGCTAACGCGACGGCACATTTGTTACTGCACTCCCGGAGCAAAGCAGAACCTACTAGAGCACAGTAGGGCGCAGAAATCTACTGAATAACGACCGTGTATGGAAAAGGATGTAAATCTATCACATCCTAACCTAACAAAACGTAACGTAACCACACGTTAGCTAACAAAACCTAACGTGTGGTACATCCATTTCTGCCCTGACCGAGCCAAGCAGAAAATATCAGAGGATAGCAGAGCGCAGAACTCCTTAGTATCTCAGTGTATAGGTCTATAGTCAGAGCCATCGTATCCCAACAAGGACAATCGTAACGTAATCAAACGTAACCTAAAGCAATCAAACGTGTGCGAGTACCACTGCTGGCCTCCACAGAGCCGGGCAGAACATGAAAGAGGAGAGTGGAGCACAGAAGTCCATAGAATCGCAGTGTAAGGCAGAAAAGTCAACGTTACCCAAACCTGTCCCAAACTAACATAGCCCACGCGGACATAGCATAACTCAAGATAACGTGCCGCGACCACTATTCCTGGCCTCGCCTGGACCAAGCAGAATATAGTAGGGCACAGTGGAGCGCAGAACTGCAGTTAATGGCGCAAAAGTCAAAGCTATCCCGTCCTAACCTACGTAAACGAGACATAGTTCAGCATAACGTGCCGAGGCCAATATTGCTGGCCTCCCCAGAGACAAGCTGAATTTACTAGAAAACAGTAGCGAGCGGAAGCCCACCGGATTGCAATGTAATGCACAAAAGGCAACGATACCCAAACATTACCTGAACAAACCGAGACTATCCAAACGTAACATAACTCAACATAAGGTCCCGAAACCACTACTGCTGGCCTCCCCAGAGACGAGCAGAACATACTGGAGCCCAGTAGAGCGCATAAATCCACGCAGTAGCAGCGTATAGCAAAAAAGTCAATGCTACCCTGTCCTAACCTAGCAAAACGTAACGTAATCAAACGTAACATATTTCAACCTAACGTGTGGAGGCCATTATTGCTGGTCTCTCCAGAGCCAAGCAGAACATACTAGAGCGCAGTGGAGCGCAGAAATCCACGGAGCAGCAGTGTATATCGCAAAGGTCAAAACTGTCCTTTCCTACCTTAGCCAAACGTAGCATAACCTACCCTAACATAATTAAAACAAACGAGATGAGGCCACTACTGCTGTCCTACCCAGAGTCAGGAAGAATAGATTAGATGTGAGTAGAGCCCCGGGATCCACAGAATCGCAGTGTATGGCAGACAAGTCGAAACTATTCCAACCAAGCCCAAACAAACGTAACCTAACCAAACGTAGCCTAGCACAACATAACGTGCCGCAACCACTATTTCCGACATCCTCATAGAAAAGCAGAGCATATTAGAGCAGTGTAGTGCGCAGAAATCCACTGCAAGCAGTGTATAGCACAAAAGTCATAGCTATCCTATCGTGAGCTAACCAAACTTAAGATAACCGAACGTCCCCGAACTCAAACTAGCGAGCCGATGACACTACTGCTGGCCACCCCAGAGCCAAGCAGAACAGATTGGAGGAGAGCGAAGCACCTGAATCCATAGAATCGCTACGTATAGCAGATAGGTGAGAGCTACCCGATGCAAATCCAACCAAACGCAACCTAACCAAACGTAGCCTATCTTAGCACAACGTGCCGAGACAATATTGCTCGATTCCCAGAGACAAGCTGATCATATTAGGCCAATGTGGAGAGCATGAATCCACCGAATAGCAGTGCATTGCGCAAAAGTCAAAGCTACCCTAACCTAACCTACCTTATCGTAACATAACCAAACGTAGCCTAATTCGAGTTAAGTTGAGGAGGAGTCTATTGCTGCCCTACCCAGAGCCAAGCAGGAAAGATTGGAGGAGAGCAGAGCACCGAAATCCATAGAATCGCAATGTATAGCAAACAAGTCAAAGCTACCGTATCCAAATCCAACTAAACGCAACCTAACCAAGCGTAGCCTATCTAAGCATGACGTGCCGAGACAATATTGCTGGACTCTCAGAAACAAGCAGATCATATTAGGGCAATGTGGAGAGCATGAATCCACCGAATAGCAGTGTACAGCACAGAAGTCAAAGCTACACTAGCCTAACCTACACAAACGTAACAGGACCGAAAGGAACCCAAGTCAAACTATCGTGCCAAGGCCGCTACTGCTGCCCACCGCAGGTTCGAGCAGCGTATAGAAGAACAATGAAGGGTGCACACATGCGCCGAATTGCAGTGTGTAGAACAACAGTCTTAGTCATCCGATCCTATCCAGCCAAACGTAACGTAACCAAGCGTAACCTAACTCTACCTAACGTGCCTAGGCCATTATTGCTGACCACCCCGGAGCCAAGCAGAATATACTAGAGCGCAGTAGAGCCCAGAAATCTGTCGCATTGTAGTGTAAAGCAAAAAAGTAGAAGAAAACCAAACCTAACCTGACTGAAGCTAACCTAACCAAACGTAGTCTAACTCAAACTATCGTGCCGCAACCGCTATTGCCGTCCTCCGCAGAGGCAAGCAGAGACATGTAGAGCAATGCAGGGCGCATGTATCGACCGAATAGCAGTGTGTAACACAAAAGTCAGAGCTATCGAAGTCAAACCGAATCTAATCCAGCCACGCCAAGCGTAACATATCTAAACCTAACGTGACGAGACCACCATTGCTGGCCTTCCCAGAGAAAAGCAGTATATACTAGAGCACAGTAGAGCGCAGAAATCCACCGCACTGTAGCGTAGAGCACAAGAGGCAAAGATATCCTATCATAACATGCGCAGTGTAACAAAACTGAACGCAACATATCGCAACCTAACGTGCCTAGACCACTATCTTTGGCCTCCCTACCTTCCAGCAGAACAAACTAGAGGAGAGTTGAGCGCAGAAGTCCATACAATGGCAGAGCATAGCACAAAGGTTAAAGACATCGTAGCCTAATCCGGCCATACCTAACCTAACGAAACGAAACCCAGCTGAACCTAATCAAACGCGGTCACTATTTCTGGAATCCCCAGAACAAAGGAGAGCATGTTATGCCGCGGCAGGGCGCAGGAGTTCATAGAATCGCAGTGCATATCACAATAGTCGAAGCTACCATATCCCAACCTAACCAAACGTAACATAACCGAACATACCTTAACTCAAAATAACGCGCCGAGACTGCTATTGCTGACATCCCTAGAGTCGAGCAGAGGATACTAGAGCAATGTAGAGCGCAAAGGTCCATCGAATAGAGATGTATAGCACAAAAGTCCAATATGCCCTATCCTAACACAAAGAAACCTGACCTAACCGAACGTAATCTAACCCAACATTACGAGCCGCGACTAATATTTCTGGAACCCCAGAGCAATGCAGAGAATATTAGATCGCAGTACAGCGCTTAATTCCACCGAATAGCAGTGTACAGCACAAAAGTCAAAGCTACTCTATCCTGACTTAACCAAACATAGCATAACCTAACACTATACAACTCATCTTTTCGTGCCGAGACCACTACCCTTGGCAACCCATATCCATGCAGAATATACTAGAGCACAGCTGAACGCAGAAATCCACCCAGCAACAGTGTAAACCACGAAAGTCAAAGCCACCTAAACCTAACCCAGACTAACATAACACAAGCAAAGGTAGCTTAGTTCAACCTAGCTTGCCGAGACCACAATTGCTGGACTCCCCAGAGCCATGCAGACCATATTAGAGCACATAAAAGCGCAGAAATCCACCATATTGCAGCGCATAGCACAAGAGTCACAGCCATCCGTTCCTAACCTAACCAACCGCAGCATAACAGATCGTAATCCATCTCAACGTAACGTCCAGAGACCGCTATAGCTGGCATCCGCAGAACCAAGCAGGGCATATTAGTGCACATTGGAGTGCAGAAATCCACCGCCACTCAGTGTATATCACAAAGATCAAAGCTATCCTGTCGTAACATATCCAAAGGTAACATAACCTTGCGCAGCCTATCTAAGCATAACGTGGCGACGCCACTATTGCTGTCCTCCCCAGTGTCAATCTGGACACATTAGAGGTGCGCAGAAAGCAGAGATCCATAGAATCGCAGTGCGCAGCGCAATAGTCGAAGCTACCATATCGTAACATAACCAAACGTAACTTATCCGAACTTAGCTTAACTAAACCTGACGTGCCAAGACGACCATTACTTGCCTCCCCATGGTCGAGAAGAGTATAGTAGAGGAATGTAGGGCGCAGAGACACAACGAAGTGGGTGTATGGCAAAAAAGTTAATGCTACCGTATCCTAACCTAACCAAATGTGACAACCATGCGTAATCTCTCTCATCCTAACGCGCCGAGACCACTATTACTGGCCACCACAGAATCGGGTACAGCATAGTGGAGCAATTTAGAGCGCAGAAATCCACGTGATAGCAGTGTATAGCAGAAAAGCCACTGGTATTTCCTCCAAAATTGTCCAAATTTATCTTAGCTAAGCTTATCGCGCCACGGCCACTATTGCTGACCTCCGCAGAGTCGAGTAGAGTATAGTAGTGCAGAGTAGGCCCCGAAATCTACCTAAAAACAGTGTACACGAAGAAAGTCAATGCTATCCAAACCCAACCCGAACCGACGTAACCCAACCAAACGCAGCCTAACACAGCCTAACATGCCGAGACCAGTACTGCTGACACCCCAGATCCAAGCGGAGCGTATTAGAATACTGTAGAGCAAAAGAATGCACCGAAGAGCAGTGTCTGCCACGAAAGTCTAAGCTATCCATGCCTAACCCAGATTAACGTAACCCAACCGAAAGCAGCCTAGCTCCACCAAACGTGCGGAGAACACAATTGCTGGCCTCACCAGGGCCAAATAGAATATACTATAGCACAGCAGAGCGCAGATATCCTTCGCAATCTATTGTATTGCACAAAAGTCACAGATATCCTGACACAATCTGGCCTAACGAAACTTAAGCAAATGTGGCCTGACTGAATATAACGTGCCGCTTCCACTGCTGCTGGCATCCACAGAGCCAAGCAGAATACAGTAAAGCACAGTAGATCATAAGGATGGACCGAATAACAGTATATAATCGAAAAGTCGCAGGTATCCAAGCATAACACAAACCAACATATCCTAGCCAAGCGTAGCATAACCCAACATAACGTGCCGAGACCACTATCGCTGACCTCCCCAGAGTCGTGTAGAATATACTAGAGAACTCTAGAGCGCAGAAATTCGCCGGATTGCTGTGTACAGCACAGCAGTCAGTGATATCCAAACCTTACCTACGCTAACCTAAACAAACATAAAGTAGCCTAACTCAACATAGCGTGGCGAGACCAACATTGCGATCCCCCAGAGGCAACCAGAACGTATGAGAGGAGAGTAGAGAGCAGAAATCCACAGAACAGCAGTGTACAGCACGAAAGCTAAAGCCACCCGATCCTAACCTAACCGAACAGGGCACAACCGAACGTAATATAACTCGGCAGAACGTGCCGAGGACACTATTGTTCTACTCCCCAGAGCCAAGCAGAATGCACTAGGGCACAGCTGAGCGTAGTAATCCGCTACATCGATGTGTATAGCACAAAAGCCGAAGGTATCCTAACATAACATGACGTTTCCTAACATTACCGAGCGTAGCCTAATACAACTTAACGTCCCGCGACCGCTATTGCTGGCCAACACAGGACCAAGCAGAAAACAGCTGAGCACAGTATAGAGCAAAATCCACCGAATAGCAGTGTATATCACGTGAGACAAAGCTACTCTAACCGAACTAAACCTAACATAACCAGGCCAAACGTAACATAACTGAGACTATCGTTCCGAGCACACCATTGCTGTCCTCGCCAGTGCCGAGCATAAAATATTAGAACACTGTGGAGTGCAGGAGTCCACGAAATAGCAGCGTATAAAGGAAAAGACAATGATATCACGTCCTAACCGAACCAAACGTAACGCATCCGAACGTAACGTAACCAAACGTATCCTAACTCTGCCTAACGTGACGAGACTCGTATCGCTGTCCTCCCCAGATGATATTAGAAGAATAGAATGCAGAAATCCATAGATTAGCTGCGTATTGCACAATTGCCAATGTAACCCTATCCTGACCTTAGCCAACGTGACATAACCAAACGTAACATATTTCAACGTAACGTGGCGAGAGCACTGTCGCTGTCCACCAGAAACAAGCAGAATATGCTAGGGAACAGTAGAGCGCAGGAGCCTGCCGCACTGCAGCGTGCAGACCAACAGTCAGAGATATAGAAACCTCACCTGGCCACCCTAAACTATCCAAAAGTAGCATAACTCAAAGTAGCGTGCAGAGACCACAATTCCTGGCCTTCCCAGGGCCAGACGACATTCAGTAGAGCAGAGTATAACGCAGACATACTCCGAATAAGAGTGTATAGCGCGGAAGTCAGAGACACCGTGTCCTAACCTAACTAACTGTAACAGAACCGATCGTGGCGTAACCCAATACAAAGTGCCGCGGCTACTACTGCTGGCCTGCCCAGATCGATCCAGATCATATTAGAGCAACAGCGCACAAATCCACCGAATAGCAGTGTATATCATAAAATTCGACTCTATTCTATCCGAACATAACCAAACGATACACAACACACGTAAGGTAATTCAACCTAACGTGGCGAGAACACAATTTCTGGACTCCTCAGAGCCAAGCAGAACGAACTAGAGCGCAGCAGAACGCATAAATACACCGACCAACAGTGTACAGCGCAAAACTTAAAGCTATCCTGCCATAACATAGCCAAACGTCACATAACAAAGCGAAATATGACACAACCCAACGTGCCACGACCACTATTCCTGGCCTCCCCAGGGACAGGCAGAATATGGCGGAGCACAGTAGGGCGCAGAAAACCTCGTAATAGCAGTATGTACTACGAAGGTCGTAGAAAACTTATCCCAACATATCAAAACCAAGCATAACGAATTCTAACCTAACTATACCTAACGTGCCAAGACGATCATTGCTGGCCTCTCAGAGCCAACCAGAGATTATAAGAGCAGAGTAGATCGCACAGGCGCACCGAACAGCAGTGTATTTAACAAATGTCGATGCTATCCTGTCCTAAGAAAAGAAAACGTGACGCAGCCACGCGTAACATAACACTACCTAAGTTATGTGGACCACCACTACTGGCCTCCGGTGTACCGTATGGAGCGTATTAGAGCAATGTAGAGCGCAAAAGTCCGCCGAACAGCAGAGTACAGCACATAAGTTAAGGCTATCCTATCCTAACCTAACGAAACGTAACTAAACGACACGTAACATAACTCAACCTAAGACGCCGAGGCAACTTCTGCTGACCTCCCCAGAACCAAGCAGAGCGTATGGGAGCAATTTAGAGTGCAGAGATGCACCGAATAGTAATGTATAGAGCAAAAGCCGATGCTAACCTATTCGTATCTAACCGAACGATACATAACCGAACGACACATAATACAACGTAACGTGGCGGTGACACTGTTGCTGACCCACAGAAGCAAGCCGTATATACTAGAGAACAGTAGAGCGCAGAAATCCGCTGCATTGCAATGTGCAGCACAACAGTCGGAGATATCTAGACCTCTGCTGGCCAAACGATGCTAACCAAAAGTAGCCTAACTCAACATAACGTGCCGAGACAAATATTGCTACTCTCCCCAGTGCCAAGCAGAACATATGAGATTAGAGTAGGGAGCAGAAATAGAGAGGATCGCAGTGTACGGCACAAAAGTCAAAGCCACCCTATCGTAAGCTAACCAAAGGTAACATGACCAAACGTAACCTAATTCAAAGTCACGTGGCTGGGACACTGCCGCTGTGCCCCCAGAACAAAGCAGAATATACTAGAGAACTCTAGAGCGCAGATATCCCCCGGATTGCTGTGTACAGCACAATAGTCAGAGATACCCAAACATTGCCTACGCTAACCTAAACAAGCATAAAGTAGCCTAACTCAACACAGCGTGTCGAGACCAACGTTGCGATCCCCCAGAGGCAACCAGAACGTATGAGAGGAGAGTAGGGAGCAGAAATTCACAGAAAAGCAGTGTACAGCACGAAAGCCATAGCCAACCGATCCTAACCTAACCAAACAAGACAAAACCGAACGTAATATAACTCCGCAGAACATGCCGAGGACACTATTATCCTCCTCCCCAGAGCCAAGCACAATGCACTAGAGCACAGTTGAGCGCAGAAATCCGCTACATCAAAGTATATAGCAAAAAAGCCGAAGATATCCTAACTTTACCTGATGTTCCCTAGCCTAACCGAACGTAGCCTAATTCAACATAACGTGTCGCGACGGCTATTGCGGGCATACACAGGGCCAAGCGGAATATAGCTGAGCTTAGTATTGAGCAGAAATCCACCGAATAGCTGCGTATAGCACGAAAGACAAAGCTACCTTAACCGAACTAAACCTAACGTAACCAAACCAAACGTAACTTAACTGAGACCATCGTTTCGAGGACGCCATTGTTGTCCTCCCCAGTGCCAAGCATAAAATATTAGAACACTGTGGAGTGCAGAAATCCACGAAGTAGCAGTGTATAGCACAAAATTCAAAGCTACCCTATCCAAATATATCCAACCTTAACATTGCCGAAGGTAACATAACGCAACCTAACGTACCTAACGTACCGAACGCGGCGTAACCCAATCTAACATGCCGCGGCCACCACTCCTGGCCTCCCCGAATCCATGCAGATCATATTAGAGCAAAGTGGATCCCAAAAATCCATCGAATAGTAGTGCATAGCACACAAGACAAAGCTACACCATCCTAACGTAACAAAACCTATCATTACAAGACGTAACGTAATTCGAACTAGCGTGGCGAGTCCACGGTTACTGGCATCCGCAGAGACAAGCGGAATATACTAGGGAACAGCAGAGCGCAGAAATCCGCCGCATTGCTGTTTAAAGCAAGAAACTAAAAGATATCCGAAACCTACCTGAATTAACTTAACCTAACCAAACGTACCCTAACTCTGTAAAACGTGCCGATACCGTCACTGCTGACCTCCCCGACCCAAACAGATCATACTAGAGGAATATAGAGAGGAGAAATCCACCGAAGAGCGGTGTATAGCGGAAAAGCCGAAGCTACCCTGTCCTAAATTAGCCATACCTAGGAAACCGAACGTAACATTTATCACCCTAACGCGGCGAGACCACTGTTGCTGGCGTCTTCCTGGCCAAGCAGAAAATACTAGAGCGCAGTAGAGCGCAGAAAGCCGCGGAATGGCAGTGTGCAGCACAAAAGTCAGAGATAGTCTGTCCTATCATAACCACACGTAGCGTCACCCGACGTAACCTAACTTCACCTTACGCGACGAGACGTCTATTGCTGATCTCCACAGAGCCTTCCTGGACATATTAAAGGAAAGGAGAGCGCAGAAATCCATAGAATAGCAGCGTAGAGCACAAAAGTCATAGCTACCCCATCCTAACCTAACCAAGCGTAAAATAATCGATCGTATCCGTACTCAACCTAACGTGACGAGGACACTATTTCTGGCCTCTCCGCGGCCATGCAGAACATACTAGAGCACAGTGGATCGCAGAAATCCACCGAATATCAGTGTATAGCGCAAAAGTCAAAGCTACGCTAACCTAACCTAACAAAACGTAACATAGCCAAACTTGATATAAATCAACCTATCGTGGCGAAATCGCTGTTGCTGGCCCCCAGAACCAGGCAGAATACACTAGGGGTCAGTAGAGCGCAGAAATCCGCAGCATTGCTTTGTATAGCACAACAGTCAGAGATATCCAGGCCTCGCCTGTGCAACCTAAGCTGACCAAAGGTAGCCTAACTCAACATTATGTGCCGAGACCATTATTGCTACCCTCCCAATATCCAAGCAGAGCAGCTGAAAAGCATGTACGGCGCGGGAACCCATAGTATCGCAGTTTATTGCACAAGAGTGATAGCTACCCTAATCTAACTTAACCTAACGTAACATGACCGAACAACTAAAAGATATCCGAAACCTACCTGAATTAACTTAACCTAACCAAACGTACCCTAACTCTGTAAAACGTGCCGATGCCGTCACCGCTGACCTCCCCGACCCAAACAGATCATACTAGAGGAATATAGAGAGAAGAAATCCACCGCAGAGCGGTGTATAGCGGAAAAGCCGAAGCTACCCTGTCCTAAATTAGCCATACCTAGGAAACCGAACGTAACATTTATCACCCTAACGCGGCGAGACCACTGTTGCTGGCGTCTTCCTGGCCAAGCAGAAAATACTAGAGCGCAGTAGAGCGCAGAAAGCCGCGGAATGGCAGTGTGCAGCACAAAAGTCAGAGATAGTCTGTCCTATCATAACCACACGTAGCGTCACCCGACGTAACCTAACTTCACCTTACGCGACGAGACGTCTATTGCTGATCTCCACAGAGCCTTGCTGGACATATTAAAGGAAAGGAGAGCGCAGAAATCCATAGAATAGCAGCGTAGAGCGTAAAAGTCATAGCTACCCCATCCTAACGTAACCAAGCGTAAAATAATCGATCGTATCCGTACTCAACCTAACGTGACGAGGACACTATTTCTGGCCTCTCCGCGGCCATGCAGAACATACTAGAGCACAGTGGATCGCAGAAATCCACCGAATATCAGTGTATAGCGCAAAAGTCAAAGCTACGCTAACCTAACCTAACAAAACGTAACATAGCCAAACTTGATATAAATCAACCTATCGTGGCGAAATCGCTGTTGCTGGCCCCCAGAACCAGGCAGAATACACTAGGGGTCAGTAGAGCGCAGAAATCCGCAGCATTGCTTTGTATAGCACAACAGTCAGAGATATCCAGGCCTCGCCTGTGCAACCTAAGCTGACCAAAGGTAGCCTAACTCAACATTATGTGCCGAGACCATTATTGCTACCCTCCCAATATCCAAGCAGAGCAGCTGAAAAGCATGTACGGCGCGGGAACCCATAGTATCGCAGTTTATTGCACAAGAGTGATAGCTACCCTAATCTAACTTAACCTAACGTAACATGACCGAACGTAGCCTAACCGAGCCTAACATGCCAAGGACACTATTGCTCTCTTCCACAGAGCCAAGTCGAATGTAGTAGGGAACAGTAGAGCGCAGAAATACGCCGCATTGCATTGTACATCACAAAAGTCGGAGATATCCATAACCTGCGCCCTAACCTAGCCTAGCCAAACGTAGCCTAACATTACATGATGTGCCACGACAACTATTGCTGGCCACCCTAGAGGCAAGCAGAACATACTTGAGAAGAGTAGAGCGCAGGAATCCCCCGCATTGCAGTGTATAACGTAAGAGTCAAAAATATCCATACACTACATGAACAAACATAAAATACCACACGTTGCCGAACTCAGAGTAACGTGCTCACACCACTACAGACGGCCTCCCCAGAGCCAAGCAGAACGTACTAATGTCTAGTAAATCGCAGAAATCCAAGGAATATCTGTATATAGCACAATTGTCTAAGCCACCCTATCCAAACCTAACTCATCGTAACCTTCCACAACATTCCGTGACGGGACGTCTATTGCAGCACCCTCCAAGAGCCAAGCAGAATCAATTAGAGGAGAGTAGGGCGCAGATGTTCACGGAATAGCAGTTTACAGCACAAAAGTCTAAGCTATATTATAAGCGCTGGAAGCCACCCCAAAAAAGTGTGTACCAGGAAAGTCAAATCTATCCAAACCTAACCGAAACAAACGTGACCTATCCAAACGCGGCCCATCTTAACCTCCATGGCCGAGACCACTATTTCTTGCCCCCCCCCTCCCCCCGCCATGGATGAGCTGCGTATAGTAGAGCAATGAAGAGCTCAGAATTCCGACTAGCAGTAGTGTATAGCACAAGAGTCTAAGCTATCCTGTCGTATCATATCCAAACGTAGTATAACAGGACGTAACCTAAATCAACCTATCGTGACTAGATCATTATTGCGGACCTCCCCAGATAAAAGCAGATGCTAGTAGAGCAATGCGGATCGCAGGTAATGACCGAACAGTAGTGTAAAACACAAAAGTCATTGCTATCCTAACCAATCCAAATCTAACCCAACCAAGA
>NW_016912251.1:152641-162494 GCF_001483705.2 Eufriesea mexicana
CCCCCCCTCCCACCGCCATGGATGAGCTGCGTATAGTAGAGCAATGAAGAGCTCAGAATTCCGACTAGCAGTAGTGTATAGCACAAGAGTCTAAGCTATCCTGTCGTATCATATCCAAACGTAGTATAACAGGACGTAACCTAAATCAACCTATCGTGACTAGATCATTATTGCGGACCTCCCCAGATAAAAGCAGATGCTAGTAGAGCAATGCGGATCGCAGGTAATGACCGAACAGTAGTGTAAAACACAAAAGTCATTGCTATCCTAACCAATCCAAATCTAACCCAACCAAGACGAGCGTAACATGTCTGAACCTAACGCGCCGAGACCACAATTGCTGGCCTCCCCAGAGATCAGCATGGCATATTAGGGCAGAGCAGAACGTAGAAGTCCACCGGATAGCAGTGTATAGCACTAGAGTCAAAGCTAACCTTTCATAGCCTAACCATACGTAACATAACCGAACGCAATCTATGTCGACCTAGCGAACCGAGACCACCAGTGCTGGCCTACCCAGAGACAAGCTGAACACGCTAGAGCACTGCACAGTGGAGTATTCCGCCTAGTATCAGTGTATAGCACAAAAGTCAAAGACATCACCTCCTAAACTTCCAATCGTAAATATCCAACGGTAACCTAACACAACCAATCGTCCCGCGACAACGATTGCAGGTCTCTCCATATCCATGCAGAACATATTAGTGGATAGTAGAGCGCAGAGATCCATAGAACCGCAATGCATATCGGGAAAGTCAGAAATATACAAACCTATCCCAAACAAACATAACCCAAACGAACATTGCCTAACTCAACCTCACCAGCCGAGACCGCTACTGCTGGCCACCCCTAAACAAATCAAGATATGTTAGAGCCTAGAAGAGCGCAGAAAAACACCGAATATCAGCGTATGCCGCAAAAGTCAAGGCCATCCTAACCAAACGTAACCTAACCGAACGCCACCAAACGTAACGTAACCTAACCGAACGTGCCTAGACGGCTATTGCTGACATGTCGAGAGACAAGCAGAATACGCTAGAGCAGAGTAGGTCGCAGAAATATGTCGCATTGTAGTGTAAAGCGAAACAGTCAAGGTAACGCAAAGCTAACATGTCCCAACCAAGCGTAACTGAACGAAACATATCTAAGCCTAGCGCGTCTAGCCCACGGTTTCTGGCCTCCCCATCGCCAAGCAGCACGTATTTGAGGAGAGTAGAGCGCAGGAGTCCATAGGATGGAAGTGTGTAGCTCAAAAGTCACAGATATCCTGACCTATTCGAAACTAATCAAACCCAACCGAACGTAACACAACACAACCTAAAGCGCCGCGGCCGCTACTTCTGGAATCCCCGGAGCAATGCTGAGTGTATTAGATTAGAACGGAGCTTAGAAATCCAGCGTCAACCACTGTAGAGCACGAAAGTCAAAGCTATCGTAGCCCAACGAATACAAACATAACAAACCCAATCGTAACCTAACTCAACCTAACGTGCCTGGGCCACTATTGCTGACCTCCCCATACCCAAGCAGACTATACTAGAGCACTGTAGAGCCCAGAAGTCCGCCGCACTGAGGTGTAAAACACAAAAGTCAAGGATATCCTAACCGAACCAGACATAACCAGACCAAACCAAACGAAGCCTAACTAAACATAACGTGACGAGGCCACTATTGCTAGCGTCTCCAGGGACAAACTGATCATATCAGCGCACAGTGGAACCATGAAAGACACCAAATAGCAGTGTGCCGCACAAAAGTTGAAACTATGCTTTCCTGACCTAACCAATCGTAGCATAATCAATCGTAGCCTGACACAAAGTAGCGTGCCGCGAAAGCTGTACCTGGCCTCCCCAGTGTCGAGCAGAGTATGGTAGAGCACAGTAGAGTGCAGTTATCGGCCGAATAGCAGTGCATACCTCAAAAGAAGAAGTCATAATGTCCGAAATTAACCAAACGTTACATAACCAAACGTAACCTAGCAAAACCTAACGCGCCGAGACTACTACTGCTGACCACCACAGAGCCAGGCAGAATGAACTGGAGCGCAGTAGAGCGCAGAAATCCACCGCATTTGAGTGTAAAGCAATAGAGACAAAATTATGCAAACCGAACCAAGACAAACATAATCCTACCAAACGTAGCCTAGCACAACCTAACGAGCAGAGACCACTATTGCTGGCACCCCAGACCCAAGCGGAGCATACCAGAGCATATTAGATGGCAAACATCTACCGAATACCTGTTTTTAGCACAAAAGACAGTGCAATCATATCCTAGCCTAACCGGTCGTAACAATGCAGAACGTAACGTCCCGCATCAAATTTTGCTGGTCTCACCAGTGCCGAACAGAGCATATTAGAACATAGCAGAACGAAGGAATCCACAGCACAGCAGTGTAAAGCACATAAGCCAAAGCTATCCCTCCCTATCCTAACCAAACGTAACGTAACCAAATGTTACATAACTCGATCTAACGTGACGAGAATCCTATTCCTGCCCTCCTCAGTGCCAAGCGGAACATGTTAGAGGAAAGTAGAGCGCAGAAATCCATAGAACAGCAGTGCACAGCACAAAAGACAAAGCTAGCCTGATCTAACCCAAACAAGCATAACAGCCGAACGTAACCGAACTAATGCTACCGCGCCGAGGACCCTACTGCTGGCATCCCCGTAACCAAGCAGAACGTACTAGAGCAAAGTGTAGCGCAGAAATATCCGGGATATCAGTGTACAGCACAAAAGTCAAAGCAAACATATCCTACCCTGGCAAATCGTAACATAGCGGAACGAAACCGAATCTAGCCTAATGTGTCGAGACCACTATTGGTGCGCTCCCCAGAACCGAGCAGATCATATTAGAGGAGAGAAGAGCACAGAAATATATATAATCGTAGTGTATAGCGGAAAAGTCAAATATATCCGGATATATCCCAGCTAACATATCCTACCCAAACGTAGTACAACTCAACATAACGTGCCGCGACCACAATTGCGGACCCCATGGTCTATGCAGAACATGGGAGAGCACTCCAGGGCGCTGGAGTCCACCGAAAAACAGTGTATATCACGAAAGTCAAAGCTACCCTTACCGAACCCAACGTAACCTAACCCAACCAAACGCAGCGGACCACAGCTTTGCGTGCAAAGACCGATGTTACTGACCACTCCAGCCCCCCAAGCAGAAACCCCCCAAATCGTTGTGTATAGCACATAAGACAAAGCTATCCTCTCCTAACTTAGCCAAACGAAGAAGAAGCAAGCGTAACAAACTTCAACCCCACGTGCCTAGCACGTTATTGCTGTCCTCCCCAGCGCAAAGCAGGATATGGAAGAGCAGAGTATATCGCAGTTATCCCTCGACAAACAGTGCATGCTACGACCGTCAGAACATTCCTAACCAAATATAACCTTATCTAAACTATCCAAACGCTACCTAACTCAACCTTACGTACCGTGACCACTGCTGCTGGCCTCTCAAGATGCAAGCAGAACATACTAGAGCGCAGATGAACGCAGAGGTACACCGAACAGCAATGTACAGCACGAAAGTCAAATCTCACGTACCCTAACCTAACCAAACTTAAGGTAACCAAACGTAACATAACCCATCCTGACGTGGCGAGACTACTATTGCTGACATCCCCAGTGCAATGCAGGTCATATTAGAGCAATGTAGGCGCAGGAATCCATAGAATCGCAGTGTTTAACACAAAAGTCAAATATCCCCTACAATACCCTAACCAAACGAAGCTTCAACGAACGTAACATAACAACAACCTATCATGCCGCGAGCACTATTGCTGGCTACCCCAGAGCCGACCAGATATATTTGAAGTGTGTAGTGAGCAGAAATCCACCTCATTGCAGTGTGACACAAAAAAGTCGAAGCTATCCCCTCCTAACATATCGAATCGTAACATAATCGAACGTAACATAACTCAACCTAACGAGTCGCGACCGCGGTTCCCGGCCTCCCCAGAGACGAGCAGAATATATTGGCGTAGATGAGGGCGCGGAAATTCATAGAATCACTGTGTGCAGCAGAAGCATCAAAGCTATCAGGACCTAGCCCAAACTATCGTAATCGAACCGAACATAGCTTAACTCAACACATTGTGCAGCGATGACTATACCTGGACTCATCAGGGCCAAGCAGAATAAGGTAGAGCATAGCATAACGCTGAAACGCATGGAATAACAGTGTACAGCACGAAAGTGGGAACAGTCCCTACCAAACTTAACTAAACCTAACCTAACCAAACGTTACCTATCTCAACCAAACGTGCCGAGACCACCATTGCTATCCTCCTCAGAGCTAAGCAGGAGAAACTAGGGCTCAGCAGAGCATAGAGGTCCATCGTGCAGTAGTGTACAGCACAAAAGTCAAAGTTACCCTATCAGAACATACTCAATCGTCACATAGCCAAACGTAACAGATCTATGCCCATCGTGCAGAGACCACTATTGATTGCCTCCCCAGAGATAGGCAGAATATACTAGAGCAGAGTAGAGCGCAGGAAAGCACCGCTTTGCTGCGAACGGCACAAAAGCTGAAGGTATTCTAAGGTAACCAGACGCTGCGCAAACAAAACATACGTAACATAGCTAAACCTAACGTGCCGAGACCACTATTGCTTGCCTGACCAGAACCAACCTGAATACGGTTGAGCACAGTAGATCGCAGAAATCCAACGAATAGCATTGTAGGGCACAAAAGCCTATGACGTCCTGACCAAACATAACGTACCCTTACCTAACCGAAGGTAACCTTACTCTTCCAACGTGCGACGACCACCATTGCTTTCCGCCCCAGAGTACAGCATAGCACTGTAGAGCAACATAGAGCGCAGGAATCCATCGTCTAGCTGCGTATAGCACAAAGGACTAAGATACACTATCGTAACGCAGACAAAGGCGTAACGTAACCGAACGTAACATTACACATCCTAACATGACGAGACGACAATTGCTGGGCAGCAGTAATGGTCGCCGCACGTTAGGTTGGGTTAGGTTACGTTCGGCTAGGTTAGGTTACGCTGCGTTAGGTTAGGATAGCTTCGACTTCTGTGATACACACCGCTATTCTATGGGCTTTTGCTCTCCTCTGTGCGCTGTCACACTCTACGTGTCTCTGTGGAGCCCTGGAATAGTGCTCTCGGAACGTTAGGTTGAGTTATGTTACATTTCGTTAGGTTAGTTTTGGTTAGGTATGGTTGGGATAGCATTGACTTTTGTCCTATATACTGCCATTCGGTGGATTTCTGCGCTCCACTTTCCTCTACTTTGCTCTTATTGGCGCTGAGGACGCCACCAATGTTTGCCTCGGTACGTTAGGTTGAGGCAGGATGCGATTTGTTATATTACATTTCCTTTGGTTGTGTCTGGATGTCTTCGACTTTTCAGCTATACACTGCGGTTCTATGGATTTCTGCGCTCTACTCTCCTCTATTATGCTCTGCTTCGCACTGTGGAGGACAGCAATACTGGTCGTACTATCCTAGGTTGAGTTAGATTCCGTTTTGCTAGGTTTGGTTACGTTGGGTTATGTAAGGATAGCTTTGACATGTGTACTCAAAACTGATATTCTATGGACATCTGTGCACCACTGTGCTCTATCCTATTCTGCTCGTTTCTGGGGAAGCCAGCTATAGTGTTCGCGGCACGTTACGTTTAGCTACTCTACGCTTGGCTAGGTTAGGTTATGTCTGGTATGGTCAGGATGGCTCAGACGATTGTGCTATACACTGCTATTCGGAGGATTTCTGCGCTCTGCAGTGACCTTATATCCTCTGATTTGCTCTGGGAAGGTCAGTGTTAGTGGTCGTGGCACGTTTGTATGTGTTACGTTACGCTTGGTTATGCTACGTTTGGTAATGGTTTGTTAGGATGGCTGTGACTTTTATGTTATATTCCGCTATACGTTGTATTCCAGCGCTCTATAGCGCTCTACTATATTCTACGCGACTCTATGGTGGCCAGGAGTAGTGGTCCCGGCAAGTTAGGCAGAGTTATATTGCGATTGGTTATGCTACGTAAGGTTATGTCGGGATTGGGTAGATTTGACTTTTGTGTCACACACTGATATTCGGCAGATTTCTGCGCTCTGTAATGCTCTACTAAACTCTACACGAATCTCGCGATTCCAGCAACAGTGGTCGTGGGACGTTAGGTTGAGTTAGGTTACGTTTGTTTCTTTTGGGTTGGGTTAAGTTTGGTTAGGATAGCATTGACTTTCGTGCTGTACACAGATATTGGGTTAATTCCTGCCCTCTTCTGTATTCTAATATTACACGATTTGCTCTGGAGAAGCCAGAAATGGTGGCCGTGGTATGTTAGACATCGTTACGGTACGTTTGGTTAGGTTATGTTAGCATAGGTTAGGTTTGGATAGCCTTGACCTTTCTGCTGTTCACTCCCATTCTATTGATTTCTGCGCTCCTCTCTCCGCGAATACGTTATGCTTGGCGATGGGGAGGCGAGCAATGGTGGTCTAGGCACGTTAGCTTTTGTTATGTTACGTTTGGTTACGTTACATTTGGATATGTTACGTTTCGTTATGCTACGCTTGGTAAGGATAGTATAGGACAACTCTGACTTTTGTGCTATACCCTGCTATTCGGAGGATTTTTGCGCTCTTCATTGCTCTACTACACTCTACATGTTTCTGTGGATGCCAGAAGTGGCTGTCGTGGCACGATATGTTGCGTTACGTTACGTTTGACTAGGTTAGGTTAGGTTAGGTTTAGTTAGGATGGGTTTGGCTTTTGTGCTACACAGTGATATTCTGTGCATTTGGGCGATCTACTGTGCTGTAATGTGTTCTGCTTGGCTCTGAGGAGGCCAGCAATAGTGGTCTCGGAGCTTTTGGTTTGTAAATTCAACGTTTGGTTCGGTTAGGTTGGGACTGATTAGGTAAGGATAACTTCGACTTTTGCGCTATACGTTGCTATTCGGTGGATTTCTTCGCTCTACATAGCTCTACTATACACTGCGCGATTCTCGGAGGACGGAAAATAGTGGCCACGGCGCGTTAGGCTGATTTACGTTGCGTTCGGTCAGGTCAGGTTAGGCATAGTTTGGTTAGGATAGCTTTGACTTTTGTGCTTTGCACTGCAATGCGGCGTCTTCCTGCGCAATGCAATGCTGTAGTATATTCCGATAAGCACTGGAGAGGTCAGCAATAGTGTTCTAGACACGTTAGCTTAAGTTATGTTACGTTTGATTATGTTTTGTTTGGTCAGGTTTGGCTAGGATAGCTGTGACTTCTGGGGTATAAACTGCATTTCGGTGGATTTCTGCGCTCTGCTGTGATCTTGCAAGCACTGCTTTACTCTGGAGAGGGCAGAGATAGCGGCCGCGGCTCATTAGCTTGAGTTATGCCACGTTTGGTTCTGTTATGTTTCTTTGGATCAGATTTGGATAGCTTTGACTCTTCTGCTGTACCCTGCAACCTATTGATTTCGGCGATCTCCTCTACTCTAGTATGTCCTGTTTGGCTCTGTGGAGGCCAGCAATACTGGTCACCGCACGATAGGTTGAGGTAGGTTACGTTTGGTTATGTTTGGTTCGGTTGGAACTGGTGTGGATTGCTTTGACTTTTGTGCTCAACACTGCCATTTTGTGGACTTCTGCGCTCTAGTGTGCTCCATCGTAATGTGCTTGTCCATGGGGACGCTGGCAATGGTGTTCGTGGCACGTTAGGTTGCATTACGTTACGTTTGGTTAGGTTAGGTTAGGTTATGTTTGGTAGGGATTGCTTTGACTTTTCTGCTTCACACTTCTATTCGGTCGATATCTGTGCTCTGAGTTGGTCTACTAGCATCCGCTTGTCTCTGGGAGGTCAGCAATGATGGTCTAGGCACGTTATGTTTGGATATGCTACGTTTGGTGTGCTACGTTAGGCAAGGTTAGGTTAGGATATCCTTGACTCTTCCGCTGCTCATTGCCATTCTATGGACTTCTGGTCTCTACACTCCTCTAATACGTTCTGCTTAGCGATGGGGAGTCCAGCAATAGCTGGCTCGGCTGATTAGATTTAGTTAGCTTACGTTAGGTTTGTTTTGGGATAGGTAAGGTTAAGTTAGGATATCTACGGCTTTTGTGCTTTGCACTGCATTGCGGCGGAATTCTGCGCTCTACTGTCATCTTGTATTCTCTGCTTCGCTGTGGGCAGGCCCGAAAGGGAGGCTGCGGCTTCCTAGGATGTGTTAGGTTACGCTTGGCTAGGTTAGGCTTGTTTGGGTTACGCTAGGGTATCGATGACTTCTGTGCTATACACTGCCATCATATGGACTTCGGCGCTTTACTCTCCTTTAAGATGTCTTGGTTTTCTACGGGCAGGTCAGCGATAGTTGTGTAGGCACAATAGGATGAGTCATGTTACGTTTGGTTTTGTTACTTTTCGTTAGGTTTGGTTAGGATGCCTCTGACTTATGCACTATAAACTGCAATGCTGAGGATGACTGCGTTCTACTTTTCTCTATTATGTTCTGCTTGGCTCTGGAGAGGCAAGGAATAGTGGACTCGGCACGTTAGGTTGAGCTGGGCTACGTTCGGCCCGGTTACGTTTGGCTATGTTAGGATAGGGTAGCAACAACTCTTGCGCTACGCACTGCGATTCTATGGATTCCTGCGCTCTAGCCACCTCTAATATATTCTGCATTGCCTTGAGGGGCAGCGATGGTGGCCTGGGCGCATTAGTATGGGTTAAGCTACGTTAGGTTACGTTACGTTTCGCTAGGTTAGGACAGGGTAGCTACGTCTTTCGTGCTACACACAGCTATGCGGTGGATTTCAGTGCTCTACTCAACCCAAATGCGTTCTGCTTGGCTCTGGGGAGGCCAGCAACTCTGGTCCCGGCAAGTTAAGTTGAGCTATGTTGTGTTGGGCTTCGTTAGGTTTAGTTAGTGTACCTTTGACTTTTGTCATTCGCCGATATCTGCGGTCTGTACTGCTCTGCCATCATCTGCTTGCCTATGGGAAGGCCAGAGATAGTGGCCGTGGCACGTTTGGATGTGTTACGTCATGCTTGGTTATGTTACGTTAGGTAATGTTCTGTCAGGATGGCTGTGACATTCATGCTATATTCCGCCATTCGTTGGACTTCCGCGCTCTATAGTTCTCTAGTATACTCTACTCGGCTATAGGGAGGCACGGAGTAGCGGTCTCGGCACGATGGGCAGGGTTATGTTACGTTTGGTTATTCTACGTTTGGTTAGGTCGGGATAGGATAGCTTCGACTTTCGTGCTGTACATAGATAGTCGGTGAATTCGTGCCCTCTTCTGTATTCTAATATTCCCCGATTTGCTCTGGAGAAGCCATAAATGGTGGCCATGGTATGTTAGGTACCGTTACGGTACGTTTGGTTAGGTTATGTTGGCAAGGGTTAGGTATGGATAGCTATGACCTTTCAGCTGTTCACCCCCATTCCATAGATTTTTGCGCTCCATTCTCCGCTTATACGCTCTGCTTGAAGATGTAGAGGTCAGCAATGCATTTCTAGGCACGTTAGCTTTTGTTATGTTACGTTTGGCTATGTTGCGCTTGGTAAGGGTAGGGTAGGACTAATCCTACGTTTGTGCTGTACACTGCCATTCGGAGGATTTCGGCGCTCTTCGCTGCTCTGATATATTCTGCTTGGCTCCGGGGAGGCCAGCAATAGGCGTCTCGTCTCGTCAGGTTTAGTCGTTCTACGTTCGGTTTGGTTAGGCTAGGCATGGTTTGGCGAGGATGGCAATGACTTTTGCGTTATATAACCCTATTCGGTGGATTTCTGCTCTCTACTTTGATCCATTATTCACTGCTATGCACTTAGGAGGCCAGAAGTAGTTTCCGCTGCGCAACAGGTCCTGTT
>NW_016912251.1:162576-164718 GCF_001483705.2 Eufriesea mexicana
TTCCGATCTGCCGTACTCTAATGGGTTGTACTTGGCTGTGGGGAGGGCAGCAAAGGTTGTCTCGGCAGGTCAGGTTGATCTATGGCATGTTTGGTTACGTTACGTTTGGTCAGGCTAGGATAAGAAAGCTTCGTCTTTTCTGCTATACACTGCAATGCGGTGGAATTCTGTGAACTACTGTGATCAAATGAGTTCTGTCTGGTGCCGGGGAGACCAGCAATAGTGGCTTCGGCACCTTAGGTTGTGATGGGTTACGCTAGGCTTGGCTTGGTTTTGTTATATTCGGTTAGGATAGCTTCGACTTTTGTCCTATACATTGCTATTTCTGTCGATATCTACGGTCTGCATTGCTCTACTAGCCTCTGCATGTCCCGGGGGGAGGGGGCAGCAATAGTTCCCGTGACACGTTTGTTTCAGCTATGCTACGTTTTGTTTGGTTAGGCTAGGATAATTACGATTAGAATGGTTTGGACTTGTGTGCTATACACTGTTATTCTGTGGATTTCTGCGCTCGACTGAGCTCATGTACATTCTGCTTCGCTATGTGGAGGCCAACTGTTGTAATCTCGGCACGTTAGGCTGAGTTACGTTGCGTATAGTTATGTTACGTTTGGTTATGTTAGGCGATGATAGCTTCGTCTTTCGCTCTATGCAATGCTATTCGGTGCATTTCTGTGCTATACTGTGCGCTATCAGACTCTGCATGTCTATGTGGACGCCTGGAATATTGCTGTCTCCCCGTTAGTTTGAGCTGCTACATTAGGTTTGGTTAGGGTTGGTCAGACTTGGTTACGACGGCTTTGACTTTTGTGTTATACACAGCCATTCGGTGGACTTCTGCGATCTACTGCTCTCTAATCTGCTCAGATTGGCGATGGGGGCGCCAACAATATTTGTCACGGTACGTTAGATTGAGTTAAGCTGCGTTCGGTTATGTTACGTTTGTTTATGTTAGGATAGGGTAGCTGCGACTATTGTGCTGTGCACTGCGTGTTTATGGATTTCTGCGCTCTTATCTCCACTAATACATTCTGCTTTGCTCTGACGACGGCAGCAATAGCGGTCACGGAACGTTGGGGTGTCTTAGGTTACGTTTGATTACGTTACGTTTGATCAGTTTGGGATACGATAGCTTTGAAGTGTGTGCTGTAAACTGCTATCCGGTGGATTTCTGGGCTCCACGTTGCTCTACTATACTCTGCTCGACTCTCGGGATGCCAGAAGTGGTGGCCGTGACACGGCAGTCTGAGTTATGTTACGAACGGCTACGTTAGGTTCGGATATGCTTGGTCAGTGTAACTTCGACTTTCGCGATATACACAGTTATTTGGTGGATTCATGGCGTCCACTGTGCTCTACTCTAATCTGCTAGATCCCGGGGAGGCAAGCAATAGTGGTCGCTGCACGTTATTTTGAGTTTGTCTAGGTTAGGTCAGGTTCTGTTGGTTTGTGTTTGGTTTGGGTATCTTTGACTTTTCTGCTGTACACTGAGATTCTACGTATTGCTGCACCCTGCTCCCCTCTAATATGTTCTGCATGGCTATGCAGTGGCCGGCAATAGTGGTCGCAGCAAGTTAGGTTGAGCTGGTTTGCGTTTGGCTATGTTAGGTTATGTTGGGTTAGGTTGGAATAGCTTTGACTCCAGTGATACGCACTGCGATTCTATGGGGTTTTGCGCTCTACTGTGCGCTATCACACTCTGCTTGTCTCCGTGGACGCCAATAATGGTGGTCGTGCACGTTAGGTTGAGTTATGCTACGTCTGTTTATGTGAGGAATGTTAGGTTAGAATAGGTTAGCTGTGACTATTGTGCTGTACACTGCTATCCCGGGGATTTCTGCGTTCCACCTTTCTCTAATATGCTCCGCTTGTCTTGGGAAGGGCAGCAACTGTGGTCTCAGCATGTTACTTTGTGTTAAGTCACGTTTGGTTATGTTAAGGTTTGCTAGGTTAGGAAATGATAGTTATATCTTTTGTGCCATACACTGCTACTCGGTGGATTTCTGCGCTCTACTGTGCTCAAGCAGGTTCTGTTGGCCGCTAGGGTAGCCAGAAACAGTGGTCGCGGCTCGTTTGGTTCAGCTATGCTACGTTAGGCTTGGTTAGGTTAGGACATGTTAGATTAGGATGGCTTCGCCTTTT
>NW_016912251.1:164931-185087 GCF_001483705.2 Eufriesea mexicana
GTTAGGCGGGGCCACGTTGCGTTTGGCGATGCTACGATTGGCTAGTTTTGGACAGGGTAGCTTTGACTTTTGAGCTATACTCTGCTATACGGGTGATTTCAGCACTTTACATTGCTCTACAAGGCTCCGCTCGACTCTTGTGATGCCAGCAACGGTGGCCGTTCTACGTTAGTTTGAGTTATGTTACGTTCGGTTAGGTTGGGTTAGGTTTGGTCAGGACCGCTTTGACTTTCGTTCTATGCAATTATATTCGGTGGATTCCTGCCGTCTGTTGTGCACTAATATGCACCACTTTGCACTGTGGATGCCAGAAATAATGGCCGCGGCTCGTGAGGCTTTGCTACGTTACGTTTTGCATTGTTACATTAACATGGGTTAGGTTTGGACAGCTTTGACCTTTCTGCTATTCAATGTCATTCCATTGACTGCAGCGCCCCACTCTCCTCTACCATGTTCTGCTTGGTGGTGGTGGGGGGGGGGGGACCAGCGATTGTGGTCTAGGCATGTTAGGTCGGGGAATGTTACGTTTGGTAAGGTCAGGTTTTGTCTAGGTTTGGCTAGGATAGCCATGACTTTCGTGCTACACACTGTCTCTCAGGAGATTCCCGCACTCTACAGTGCAGTACTCCTATCTGCTAGTCCTTGGGGAGGCCAACATGTGTGGTCGCTGCACGTTACGTTGAGTTTGGCTTCGTTAGGTTACGTTATGTTCGTTTGGATTAGGTTTAGATATTGTGTACATTTCCGATGTACACTGAGATTCTATGGATTTCTGCGCCCTACTCACTACTTATATGTCCTGCTTTGCTATGAGGAGGTCAGCTATAGCTGTCTAGGCACATTAGATTGAGTTAGGCAACGTTTGGTTATGTTACGTTGGGCTACGTTGGGATACGATGGCTTCGACTATTGTGCTACGCCCCTTGTCCTATGGACCTCTGCAATCTACTCTCATCTAGTATGATCCGCTGGGCCCTGAGGAGGGCAGCAATTGTGGTCTCGGCATGTTTGGAATGGTTGCGTTACGTCTGATTACGTCACCCTTGGCTAGGTTAGTATAGGTTATCTTAGACTTTTGCGCTTTACACTGCTATTCGGTGGATGTCTGCGCCCTACATTGCTCTACTATACTCTGTGCGACCATCGGGAGGCCAGTAATAGTGGTCGCGGAACGTTAGGTTGAGTTAGATTTCGCTCGGTCAGATTAGGTTTGGTTAGGTTTGGTTAGGATAGCTTTGACTTTCGTTTTATGCACCGTTATTCGCTGGATGCCTGCCCTCTGCTGTACTCTAATATGCCCTGCTTTGCTCTGGGTAGGCCAGAAATGGCGGCCGCGGCGCGTTAGGAATGGATACGTTACGTTTGGTTAGGTTATGTTGGCATTCGTTAGATTTGGATATCTTTGACCACTCTGTCACCCACTGCCATTCTATTGGTTTCTGCGCTACACCCTCCGCTAATACGTACAGCTTGGCGAAGTGGTGGCAGCAATAGTGGTCTAGGAAAGTTAGGTTTTGTTAGGTTACGTGTGGTTATGTTACGTTCGGTAAGGATGGGATAGGGTAACTTTGATTTTTGTGCTATACGCTTCAATTCGGTGGATTTCTGCGCTCTCCGTTGCTCTACTGTACTCTCCTCGGCTCTGGAGAGGACAGCCATGGCGGTCGTGGCACAGTAGATTGTGTTAGGTTACGTTTGGTTTGGATGAATTTGACTCTTGTGCTATACACTGCTATTCGGAGTACTTCTGCGCTCTACTGTGCTCTTTATATGCTCTGCTTCGCTGTGCAGAGGCCACCAATAGCGCTCGCGGCACGTCACATTTTGTTTTGCTACGTTAGGTTTGGTTAAGTTAGCTTGGGCTAGACTTGGATATCCTTGACATTTCTGATGTACACCTACATTCTATGGATTTCTGCGCCATACGGTCCAATAATATGCTCTGAATTGCTCCGGGGAGGACAGCAACAGTGGTCGCGACATTTTAGGTTTAACTAGCTTACGTTCGCATATGCTGGACTATGTTGGGATGTGTTGAGATGGCTGTGACTTTTGTGCTGCACACTGCTATTCTCTGGACTTCTGCGCTCTAGTGTGCGCTATCGCACACTGCTGGTCTACAGGGACGACAGGAACGTTGCACTAGGCACGCTAGGCTGAGTTATGGTCCGTTTGTTTATCTTACATTTGGTTAAGTTGGGATTGTGTAGTTTCGACTTCAGTGCTGTACACTGTTATTCGGTTGATTCCAGCGCTCCAGTGTGCTCTAATATGTTCTGATTTTCTCTCGGGTTGCTATCAATTGTGGACATGTCTCGTTTGGTTCAACTATGCTACGTTTGATATGGTCAGATTAGGATGAGTTTGAAAAGGATATCTTGACTTTTGTGCCTTGCACTTTAGCGCGGCGGATTTCTGTGCACTAATGTGCTTTAGTATATTCTAATAGGCTCTGGGGATGTCAGCGATAGTGGTTTGGGCACTTTGGGTTAAGTTAGTTTGCGTTTGGTTACGTTATGTTTTGTTACGTTAGGCTATGATAGCTTTCGCTTTTGTGGTATTAACAGCGAAGCAGTGCATTTCTGCGCTTTCTCTGCTCTTGTATATTCCGTGTAGCTTCGCGGGGGCCAGCAACTGTGGTCTCGGCAGGTTAGATTTAGTTGGCTTACGTTTGGTATGTTTATGATCAGTCAGGCTAGGTCAGGATATCTTTGACTTCTGTGCATTACACTGGAATTTGGTGGCCTTCTGCGCTCCGCTGTGATCTAATGCATACTGCTTGGCTCTGGGGAGGCCAGCAATAGAGGCCTCGGCACGTTGGGCTGAGTTAAGCTACGTTCAACTGTGTTGCGTTTAGCAATCTTAGGAAAGGGAAGCTTCGACTGTTGTGATATTTGCTGCGATTCTATTGATTTCTGCTGTCTACACCGCTCTAATATGTTCTACTTGGCTATGGTGAGCACAGAAATAGTGGTCTCGGCACGTCAGGCGATTGATTTCTGCTGTCTACTCCGCTCTAATATGTTCTACTTGGCTATGGTGAGCACAGAAATAGTGGTCTCGGCACGTCAGGCGGAGGTATGTTACGTTCGCTTCCGTTACGTTTGGCATAGTTAGGATGGTGTAGCTTCGACTTTCGCGCCACGCCCTGCTATCCGGTCGATTTCTGCGCTCCACTGCGCCATAGTATGTTCTGCTTGGCTCTGGGAAGGCCAGGAATAGTGGTCCCGGCGCCTTGGTTTGAGATATGGTACGGTTGGCCTGGCTAGAGTAGGTTAGGTTTGGCCAACGCAGCAGTAACATCTGTGTTATACACTGCCATTCAGTCCATACCTGCGATTTGCATTGCTCTAATAGCCTCTGCTTTTCTGTCGGGTGGGCAGCAATGGTGGTCCTGGCACATTTGGCTAAGGTAGGATACGTTTGGTTAGATTCGGTTTGGTAAAGTTTGGTTGGTATGGCTTTGCCTTTGTGCTTTACACTGCCACTCGGTAGATATCTGCGACTTGCACTGCACTACAAGCGTCTGCTCGTCTCTGAGGATGCCACCAATAGTGGCCGTGGCACGTTTGGCTGAACTATGTCACGTGAGGTTAGGCTAGGTTAGTTTGGGTTAGGTTCGGATAGCTTTGGCTCTCTTGTTATAAACTGTTATTCGGTTCAATTCAGCGTTCTATTTTGCTCCACTATACTCTGCTCCAATCTTGGGAGGCCAGCAGTAGTGCTCGCGGCACGTTACTCTGAGTTATGTTACGTGTGGCTACGTAGCGGTTTGTTGGGTTGGACGGGATTGCTTTAACTTTTGTGGTGTACACTGCTACTCGGTGGATTTCTACGCTCTACTGTGCTCTAGTATATTCTGCTTGGCTAGGTGGAGGCCAGAGGTATTAGTCTCGTCACGTTTCTCTGTGATACGTTGCGCTTTGTTATGTTTCAGTTGGTTAGATTAGGAGAGCGTAGCTTTGGCTTTTGCGATATACACTGCTATTCGGTGGATTCTTGCGCTCTACTGTTCACTAGTATGTCCTGCCTTGCTCTGGTGAGGTCAGCAATAGTGGTGTAGGCCCGTTAGTCTGCGTTACATTCGCTTGGTTATGTCTCGTTTGGTAAGGTTAGGATAGCATAGCTTTGACATTTGTGCAATGCACTGCTATTGGGATCGTTCCTGCGCTCTACTGTGCTTTAATATGTTCTGCCTTGCTCTCGGGAGGTCAGAAACGGTTTTGTAGGCGCGCTAGGTGCAGATAGGTTATATTTGGTTAAGTTATGTTAGCACGAGTTATGCTTGGATATCTTTGATATTTCTGCTATGCACTGCCATTCTGTTGACTCCTGCTATGCACTCTTCTCCTGTATGTTCTGCTTGGTTCTGGGGAGGCCAGCAAGTGTGGCCTCGGCACGCTAGGCTGTATTAGGTTACAGTTGGTTTGGCTTGGTTAGGGTATGTTTGTTTAGGATAGCCTTGTCTTTTGTGCTGCACACGGCTACTCGGACGATACCTGTGCACCGCATCGCTCTACTAGCGTCTGCTTGAATCTGTGGAGTCCACCTGTAGCGGTCGTGGCTCGTTTGGTTGGGATAGGTCACATTTGGTTTGGCTAGGTTGTGTAAAGTTTGGCTAGAATGGCTTTGTCGTTTGTGTTATATACTGTTGTACTTTCTATATCTGCGATCTGCATAGCCGTACCAGCATCTGCTCGTCTCTGGAGAGGCCAGCAATTGTCGTCGTGACACGATTGGATGAGTTAGGTTTCCATTGGCTAGGTAAGGATGCGTTAAGTTCAGTTAGGATAGCTTTGATTTTTGTACTGCTCACTACTATTCTATGAACTTCTGCGCTCCTTTGCTCGCTAGCGCACTCGTCTTGTTTCTGTGGACTCCATAGATAGTGCTCTCAGCGCGATAGATTGAGTTTTGTTACGTCTGGGTAGGCTAGGCTTGATTACGCTTTGTTAGGATAGCTTTGACTTTTGTGCTATACACCGCTGTTTGAAGGATATCTGCACTATACATTGCTTTACTGAACTCTGCTCGGCTCTCGGGAGGACAGTAATAGTGGTCTCTGCAGGTAAGCTATAGTTAGGTTAAGATTGGTTAGGTTACGATTGTGTGTGTTACGTTCTGGTAGCTCTGACTTTTGTCGTATACACTTTTATACTTTGAATTTCTGCACTCTACTGTGCTCTAGGGTATTCGGCTTGGCTATGGGGATACCAGCAGTGTTGGTCTGGGCCCGTTATGTCGAGCTAGGTTACGTTTGGTTGCGTTACGTTCGTTTGTGTTAGGTTTGGATAGATTTGACTTTCGCGATGTACGCTGCTATTCAGTGGGTTTCTTCGCTCTACTGCGCTCTAGCATGTTCTGCTTGGCGCTGCGGAAGCCAGCAATAGTCGTCGCGGCACGTTACGTTCAGTTATTCTACGCTTGGTTAGGATAGGTTTGAACCGGTTAGGTCAGGGTATCTTTGACTTTTGTGCTGTATATTGCTATTTGGAACCTTTCTGCGCTCTACTCCGCTGCACAATACTCTGCTCGACTCTGGGGAGGCTAGCCATGCTTGTAGCGGCGCGTTAGCTTGGGATAGGTCACGTTTGGGTAAGTTAGGTTTGGTTGGGTTTGGTTAGTATATCTTTGGCATATGTACCCTACACGAATATCCTACGGACTTCTGTGCTCTGATTTGCTCTAGTCTATTCTGCTTGGCTCTGGCGAGGCCAGCAGTCATGGTCTCGGGACGTTAGGCTGAAATAGGCTGCGCTCGGACAGGTTACGCTTGGTTAGGTTACGAACGGATAGCTTTGACTTTTGTGCTATACACCGCTATTCGGTGGATTCCTGCGCTCTACTGCGATCTAATGCTCCCTGCGTTGATCTGGAAATGCTTGAAGTGGTGTCCGCGGCGCGTTAGGTTGTGTTAGGTGATTTTGGTTAGGAGAGGTTTATTTGTGTTTGGTTTGGATATGGTTGACATTCGTGATATACACTGCCATTCTATGGACCTCTGCGCTCTACTCACCTCTAATATGCCCTGCTTAGAGATGGGAAGGCAAGCAACTGTGGGCTAGGTACGTTGGGTTGGGGTTGGTTACGTTCGATTAGGTCATGTTAGGTTAGGTTATGTTAGGATATTTCGTACTTTTTCGCAATACATTGCTATTCTGGAGATTCCAGCGCCCTGCATTGCTCTGCTATGATCTACATAGCTCTCGTGTGGCGAGCAAAGTCTTTCGTGGCACGTCGCTTTGTGTTACGTTACGTCTGCTTATGTTGCGATTGGTTAGGCTAGGATAGGATAGCTTCGGTCCTTGCGCTATACATTGCTCTTCGATAGGCTTCTGCGCTCCGCATTGTTCCACTATGCTCTGCTTGTCTCTGGGGTGGCCAGCAATAGCGATCGTGGCATGTTTGTTTGTGTTGGGTCACGCTTGTTTGTGTTAGGTTAAGTTAAGTTTGGTTAGGACTGCCTCGACTTTCTCGCTATAAGCTGCTATTCGATGGATTTCTGCATTTTATTCTTCTCTAATATGTTCTCCTTGGCTCTGCGTAGGCCAGCAATAGCGATCGCGGCACGAAAGGTTGAGTCCGATTCCGTTTGGTAAGGTTAGGTTATGCTTGGTTAGGTTGGGTTACCACTGACTTTAGTTCTACACGCTGCTACTCTCTGGACTTCAGCTCTCTACTGTGCACCGTGACTCTCTGCTTGTCTCCGGGGACCCCGGGAATGGTGGTCGCGGCATGTTAGGTTTTGTTGTGCAACGTATGGTTGTGTAAGGTGTGATTATGTTAGGATAGTATAGCTTTGACTTTTGCGCTGTACACTGCTATTCGGTGGATTTTTGCGCTATACCGTGCTCCAATATGCTCCCCTTGCCTTGAGAAGGACATCAACTCTGGTCGTGGCACGTTCAGTACAGCCATGCTACGTTTGGTTTGCTTGGGTTACGACAAGTTTGGTTTGTATGGCTTTGACTTTTGTGCTATACACTGCATTGCGGTGTATTACTGCGCTCTGCTTTGCTCTTGTATATCCAGCTTGGATCTGGAGGGGCAATAAATTGTCGTCTCGGCACGTTAGTTAGATCTAGGCTACTTTCGGCTGTGTTAAGTTTTGCTAGATTAGGACACGGTAGCTTCGACTATCGTGCGATGCACTGCGATTCTATCGATTTCAGCGCTCTACTCTCCTCTAATATGTTCTTCTTCGCTCTGAGGAGGGTAGCAATAGTGGTCTCGGCGCGATAGGTTGAGCTATGTTGCTTTTGGCTCAGTCAGATTACATTGGGTGTGGTTAGGATGTCTTTGACTTTTGTGCTACAAACCAACCTTTAATGCTGTTCTGCGCTCCACTCTCCTCTAATATGTACTGCTTCACGATCGTGAGGCGAGCAATAATGGTCTAGGCTCGTTAGTGTGAGTTATGTTCCGCTTGGGTACGATACGTTTGGTTAGGTAAGGAAAGGGTAGCTTAGACTTTTGTGCTGTACAGGTTAGGTAAGGAAAGGGTAGCTTATACTTTTGTGCTGTACACTGCACTTCAGCGGCCTTCTGCGCTCTGCATTGCGCTAATATACTCTGCTCGACGCTCGGGATGCCAGCAATAGTGGTCGCGCCACGGTAGGTTTTGATATGTTACGTCTGGTTAGGTTGAATTTGGTTAGGGTTGGTTAGGATAGCTTCGATTTTGTGCAATACACTGCTGTTCGGTTGACTTCTGGTATCTACTGCGCTCTGATATGTTCTGCATGGCTCTGGGGTGTCATAAATATAGGTCTCGTCCTGTTATGTTTAGTTACCCTACGTTTGGCTAGGTTAGGTTATGTCTGGTTTGGTCAGGATAGCTCCGATAATTGTGCTATAAACTGCTATTGGGTGGATCTCTGCGCTCTACTGTTACCTAATATTCTTTTCTTTTCTCTGGGCAGGCCAGAAATGGTGAACGCGGCGGGTTAGGTTGTGTTCGTTTACTCTAGGCTAGGTAAGGTTGGTTTGGTTCAGGTTACTATTGCTTCGAATTTTCTGCTATACACTGCCATTATATGGGCTACTGGGCTCTACTCTCCTTTATTGTGTTCTGACTGACGGTGGTGAGGACAGCTACGGTGGTCTAATCATGTTGGATTGGATTTGCTTGCGCTTGGTTCTTTAACGTTGGTTCAAGTTAGTGTAGGGTAACTTTGACCATAGCGCCATACACTGCTATTCGGTGGATTTCTACGCTCTCCATTGCTCTACTATACTCTGTTGGACTCTGGGGAGGCCAGCAATATTGGTTTCGGCACGTTAGGCTGGGACACATAACGTTCGATTATGTTACGTTCGGTAAGTTTAGGATAGGATGGCTTTGACTTTTATTCCGTACACCGCCATTTGGTTTATTCCTGAGTTCTACATTTCTCTAGTATGCTCTACTTGGCTCTGGCGAGGCCAGCAGTAGTATTTTCAACACGTTACATTCTGGTAAGGTACGTTCAGTTTTGTTATGTTGGGACACGTTAGGTTAGGATATCATTAACTCTTGTACCACACACTTCAATGCGGCGAATTACTCAGCTCTGTTGTGCCCCAGTATCTTCGTCTTGTCTCTGTGGAGGTAAGCAACTGTGTTCTCGGCTCGTTAGGATGAATTAAGCTACCTTGGATTATGTTACGTTTGGCCACGTTGGCATAAGGTAGTTTCGACTATCGTGCTACGCACTGCGATTGTATGGGGTTCTGCGCTCTACTCCCCTCTAATACGTTCTGCTCGGCCACGAGGAATTCAGCAATAGTGGTGTACGCACGATAGCTTGAGCTATTTTCGTTTGGTTATGTTACGTATGGTCAGGTTAGGATAGGATACCATTGACTTTTACGCTCTAAAGTGCTGTCTGGTGGATATACGTGCACTACATTGCTTACAAGCGTCTGATTGTCTCTGGGCAGGCCAGCAACAGCGGTCGCGGCACGCTTGGTTGAAATATGTTACGCTAGTATAGGTTAGGTTAGGTTAAGTTTGGTCACGATGACCATGATCATTTTGCTGTACACTGCTCTGCGGTCGATATCTGCGCTCTGCACTGCTCTACTAGCATTTGCTTGTTTCTGGGAATGGCAGTGTCACCAATCTCGGCACCATATGTTGAGTTATGCTACGTTCGGTTAGGTTAGGTTAGGTCAGGTTGGACTACGATACCTCCTCACCTGTGCTGTACGCTGTAATGCGGTGGATCACTGCGCCCTACTTTGCTCCAGTATATTCTGCTTGGCTCCGGGGAGGCTAGCAGCAGTGGTCTCGGCACGTTAGGTTTAGTTAAGATACGTTCGGCCTTGTTATGCTTGGCTATGTTAGGATAAGGCAGCTTCGACTATTGTGCTATGCACAGCGATTCTATGGACTCCGGCGCACTACTCTCCTCTAATATCTTCTGCTTGTCTCCGAGGAGGGCAGCAATTCTGGTCTCGGCACGCTAGGTTGGGTTATGTTACGCTTGGCTTCGTTACGTTGGGATATGTTTAGTCAGGGTATCTGTGACTTTTGGGCTATTGGCTGCTCCTCGGTGGATTCCTGCGCTCCATATTGCTCTACTATAGACTGCTGGTCTCTCCTGAGGCCAGCAATTGTGGTCACTGCGCGTTAGGTTTAGTTACAATACGTTTGGTTAGGTTAGGATGCGGTGCGTTAGGTCTGGATAGCTTTGACTGTTGTGCTGCATACTGCTGTTCTAAGGACGTCTGCGCACTGCCGCACGATACCACACTCTGCTCGTGTCTGTGTAAGCCAGGAATAGCGGTCGCGGCTAGTTAAGTTTAGTTATGCTACGTTTGGTCATGCTAGGTTTGGTAACGTTTGATTGGAATGGCTTTGACTTTTGTGTTGCGCACTGCAATACGGTGGATTTCTGCGCTCTACTGTGCTCTTGTATTTACCGCTTGGCTCTATGTAGGCCAGCAATGGAGGCCTCTTCTCGTTATGTACAGTTATTCTACGTTCGCTTAGGTCAGCTTAGGTCATGTTAGATTAGGACATCCTTGACCTTTCTGCCGTACACTGCTATTTGGCTGCTTCCTGCGCTCTACTGTGCTCTCGTATATTCTGCTTTGCTCTGGAGAGGCCAGCGACAGTGCTCTCGGCACTTTAAGTTACGTTACGTTGCGTTTGCGCACATTATTTTTGAATATGTTGGGATAGGATAGCTTAGACTCTTGTGCTATACACTTATATTCGATGAATATCTTTGCTCCACATTGCTCTACTATACCCTGCTCGACTCTTGGGATGCGAGCAACAGTGGTCGTTGCTCGTTATGTCGAGCCAGGTTACGTTTGGTTAGATTCAGTTAGGCTACGTTTTGTCAGAGTACCTTCAGCTTTCGTGCTATACACAGTTATTCTGTCCATTCCTGCACTCCACTGTGCTCTACTCTGATCTTCTAGGCGCTGGAGAGGCCAGCAATAGTGGTCCCGGCACGTTAGGTTGAGTTAGGCGGCGCATGGTTATGTTACGTCAGTCTGGGATAGGTTTGGGTAGCATTGTCTTTCGCGTTGTACATTGCTATTCGGCGGATTTCTGCGCTCTACGTTACTCTACTATACTCTACCCGAATCTCGAGTTGCCAGCAATGGCTGCCGTGGCACGATATTCCGAGTTTTGTAACGTTTGGTTAGGTTAGGTTCGGTTAGGTTTGGTTAGGGTTGTTTTGAGTTTTGTGCTATACACCGCCACTTGGTGAATTTCTGGACTCCACTGTGCTCTAAAGTGTTTTGCTTGTTTCGGGGAAGCCAGCAAGAGAGGTTTTGTCTCGTTAGGTTTATATATTCTGATATGTTATGTTAGGACGTGTTCGGATAAGATATCTTCGACTTTTGTGGTATACGTTGCTATTTGGTCGCCTTCTGAGATCACTGTGCTCTACTATACTCTGCTCGAATCTGGGAAGGTCAGCAACGCTGGTCGTGGCACGATAGGCTTTGTTATGCTACGTTTGGGAATGTTAAAATTGGTTATGTTAGGAGCGGATAGCTTTGCCTTTTCTGCTGTACTATGCAATACTGTGGATTTCTGCGCCCTGCTATAACCTATTATCCTCTGCTTGGACCTAGGGGGATAGGAATGGTGGTAGCGACACGTTTGGTTGAGTTTGGTTACGTTTGGTATTGTAACGATTGGTAGGTTACCTAGGACTTCTGTGCTACATACTGCATTTCAGTGGAGTTCTCCGTGATCTAGTGCGAACTGCTTTGCTCTTGGGAGGCCAGGAATAGTGGCTGCGGCATGTTAGGCTGAGTTAAGTAACGTTTTGCTAGTTTATGTTAGCCCTGGTAAGGTGTGGATTGCTTCGATTTTTCTGCTGTACACTGCGCTTCTATGGACTTCTCCGCTGCTCTGAAAGCTACCACACCCTGCTTGTGTATCCCGACGCCAGGAATACTGGTCGCGGCACGTTGGGTTGAGTTATCTTAGCATGGGTTAGGTTCGCATAGCTCTGCCTTTCGCGTTATACACTATTAACGGGTGGAATTCTGCGCTCCACTGTGATCTACTATGCTCTGCTCGTATCTGGGGAGGCCAGCAATGGTGGTCGCGGCACGATTGGCTTTGTTATGTTACGTTTGTTAATGTCACAATTGGTTAAGTTGTGAGCGGGCAGCTTCGGCTTTTGTGCTGTACACCTCCATTCGGTGGATCTCGGCACACTACATTGGCGCACTATACTCTGTTCGAATATGGGGAAGCCAGTAATAGTTGTTCGGGCACGTTAGGTAGAGCTATAATGCGTTTGGTTGAGTTACGCTCGGTGAGGTTAGGATAGCACAGTTTCTGCTTTTGTGCTGTACACTGTCATACGAGAATTTCTGCGATCTACTGTGCCCTAATTTGCTCTGCTGCTCTATGTGGTGGCCAGTAGTAGTGTTCTCGGCACGATCGTTTGAGTTATGTTACGTACCGTTGTGTTAGGTAAGGTTGGTTTGGTTAGAATTTCCTTGACTTTTGTGCTATCCACTGCTGTTCTGTGCATTTCCGCGCCCTACATTGCTCTGCTGTACTCCGATCGACTATGCGGTGGCGAGCAGTGGTTGTCGTGGCACGTTAGTTTGGGTTAGGTTACGTTTGGTTTGATTAGGTTAAGTTAATTTCGGTTATGATAACTTTGACTTTCGTACTATACGCTATTATGTGTCGGATCCATGTGATCTAATGTGCTCTACTATACTGTGCTTGGTTTTGTGGATGCCTGCAGCAGTGCTCGCGGCACATTAAGTTGAGCTACGGTACGTTCCGTTAGGTTAGCTTGGGCCAGGTTAGGCTAGAATACCTCCGACCTTTGTGCTGTACGCTGCTATCCGCTCATTTCTGCGTTCTACTGTGTTCTTATGTCTTCTGCGTGTATCTGGGGAGGCCAGCAATAGCCGTCTCGGCACGGTGGGTTGTGTTATGTTACGTTTGGATAGATTAGGTTTTGTATAAGCTCGGTCAGGTTAACTTAGACCTTCGTGCTGTACACTGCTATTCGGAGTATTTCTGCGCCCTACTGTGCTCTGTTATATTCTGCTTAGCCCTAGAAATGCCAGAAATACTGGTCTCGGCTAGTTAGTTTGGGTTATGTCGCGTCTGGTTGGATTAGGTTGGGTTAAGTTCGGTAAGCATAGCTCAGACTTTTGTTCTATATACTGTCGATCGGTGGATTCCTGCGCTGAACTGTGCTCTAATATACTCTGCTCGGCCGTGGGGAGGCCACCAATTGTGGTAGCGGCACGCTATGTTGTGATAGGCTGCGTTTGGTTACGTTATGATAGCCTGGGTTAGGTCTGGATAGTACGACTTTTGTGCTACACACTGTCATTCTATGAATTTCTGCGCTCTCGTCGTCTCTAGCAGGTTCTACACGACCCATGTGTGGCCAGAAATAGTGGTCGCGATACGGTATATTGAGTTAGGATACGCTTGGTTAGGTTAGGTTGTTTCAGGTTAGGATAGGTCACCTTAGCTTTTGTGCTATGCACTGCTATTCTGTGGATTTCTGCGCTCTACTGTGCTCTTGTATATCCTGCTTAGCTCTGAGGATGCCACCTGTAGTCGTTTCGTCATGTTAGGCAGATTTATAATACGTTTGGATATGTAACGCTTGGCTAGGTTAGGATATGCTACTTTGACTTTCGTAGTAAACAATGCTTTTCGGTGGATTTCTGTGGTCTACAGTGCTCTACTATATTCTGCTATTCTCCGAGGATGCATGCAGCAGTGGTAGCGGCACGTTATGTTGACATATACTACGTGTGCTTATGTTAGGTTAGGACAGTTAAGTTAAGGTATCTTCGAATTTTGTGCTGTACACTGCTATTCGATTGATTTCTGCGCACTACTTTACACTACCATTCACTGCTCCACAATGAGGAGGCGAGCAGTAGTGTTCGTGTTACGTCAGGTTGAGCTAGGTTACGTTTGGCTAGGTTAGGTTAGGCACAGTTTGGGAAGGATATCTTTGACTTTTGTGCCTTTCACAGATATACGGTGGATTCCTTCGCTCCACATTGCTCTACTATTTTCCGCTCGACTCTGGGAAGGCGAGAAATTGTGGTCGTGGCACGTCAGGTTGAGTTATGTTTCGTTCGGTTTGGTTACGTTAGGTTAAGTTTGGTTAGCATAGCTCCAACTTTTGTGATATACACTGTTTTTCGGCGGATTTCTGTGCTCTATTGAGCTATAATACATTCTGCGTTGCTCTGTGGAGGCCAGGAGCAATGGTCGCTGCACGTCGTGTTGTGTTATGCTGCGCTCGGATCGGTTAGGTTAGGTCAGGTTAGGTTAGGGTGTCTACGGCTTTTGTAACATTCACTGCAGTGCCGCGGAATTCTGCTCTCCAATGTGCCCTACTATGCTCTCCTAGGCTTTAGGGTTGGGGCCAGAATAATTGTTCCCGGCACGTCACGCTAAGTTACACTATGATTGGATATGTTATGTAAGGACAGGTTAGATCAGAGTATGTTTGGCTTTTGTGCAATACACTGCAGCGCGGTGGATTTCTGCGCCCTGCTGTGCTCTAGTGTATTCTGCTGGAATATAGGGAGGCCAGCAATAGTGGTCTCGGTGGTATAGGTCTAGATACGTTGCGACGTTTATTCTACGTTGTGTTAGGTTAGGATAGGACAGCCTTGATTTTGCGCTATGCACCATTCGGTGGATTTATGCCTTCTAGTGTGCTCCAGTATGATTTGCTCGGTTCCACGAGTGCCACCAATTCCGGTCGCTGCACCTTACGGTGAGTTAGACTACGTTTGGTTAGGTTCGGTTAGGTAGCACGCACTGTTATTCGGTAGATTTCTGCCTTCTACTGTGCTTAAACATATTCTGCCTGGCTCTGCGGTGGCCAGCAAAGTTGGTCTCGTCACACCATGTTTAGTTACACTACGCTTGTGTAGGTTAGGGTAAGTCATGTTAGGTCAGGGCACTGCACTGCGGTGATTTTTGCGCTCTGCTGTACTGTAGTACATTCTGCGTAGCCCTGGGCATGACAGCAATAGTGGTATCGGCACGTTAGGTTGAGTCATGTATCGTTTGGTTATGTTAGGTAAGGTTTAGCTCGGTCATGTTATCTCGGTCTTTCGTGCTACACACTGCTATCCGGAGGTTGTCTGCGCTCGACTGTGTTTTACTATATTCTGCTTGGCCCAGGGTAGGTCAGCAATAGTGGTCGCGGCAAGTTACGTAGGGATAGGATACGTTTGGTTGCGTTACGTTATCATAGTTTAGGTAGGCATAGTTACGACTTTTGTGTTGTACACTACTCTTCGGTGGTTTCCCGCCCTCCAGTGTCCTCTACTATGTTCTGCTTGTCTCTGGCCAGGCCAGCAATAGTGGTCTCGTCATGTTAGGCTTAGGTATGTAACGCATGCAGATGTCACGTTTGGTTAGGTTAGGATAGGCTATTTCGACTTTTGTGCTGTACACTGCTGTTCGTTGTATTTCTGCGCTCTAGTGTGCTCTAATATGCTCTGCTTGGCACATCGCAGGCCATATATAGCGGCTGCGGCACCTTATGTTGAGTTAGGCTACGTATGGTTAGGTTATGTTAGGTCAGGTTGTGTAAGGATATGTTTGACCTTTGTGATATACACTGCAATGCTGTGGATTTCTGCGCTGTACTGTGCTCTGGTTTACTCTGCTTGGCTCTGGGTAGGCCATATATGATGGGCTTGGTACGTTATATTGAGCAAGTTTACGTTTGGATGTGTTACGATTGGATATGTCAGGATAGGGTAGATTTGACTTTTGTGCTATACAGTGCAATGCGGCGGATTTCTGCTTTTTACTATGCTGTAGTATATTCCGCTTGACTCTAGGGAGGACAGCAACATTGGTCTCGTCTCGTTGGGATGAGTAAGGCTACGTATGTTTATGCTAGGTTTGGCTAGGTTAGGATATGTTACTCTCGACTTATGTTCTGTAAACTGCAATGCGGTGGATTTCTGCGCTCCCCCTCGCTCCGGCATATTCTGCATGACTCTGGGGAGGTCAGCAATAGTGGCCTCGGCGCGTCAGGTTCAGATACTTTACGTATGGCTATGTTACGTTTGGTTAGGTTAGGACACGATAGCCTTGGCTGTTGCGCTGTACGCAGACATTCGCTGGGTTTCTGCATTCTAGAGTGCTCTAGTATGCTCCGCATGGCTCTGGGAAGGCCAACAATATTGGTCTCGTCACGTTATGGTGTGTTAATCCGCGTTTCGGTAGGTCAGGTTAGGTCAGCTTAGGTCAAGATATGTTCGACATCTGTGGTATACACTGCATTGCGGTGGCTTGCTGCTCTCTTCTGTGCTCTCGTATATTCTGCTTGGATGTGTGGAGGACGGCAACAGTGGTCTCGCCGCGTCAGGTTGAGATATGCTACGTTTGGTGAGGTTAGAATAGGATAGTCTAAACTTCTGTGCTATACACAGCTATCCGCGGATTTTTGGGCTCTACTGTGCTCTAGTGTATTCTGAATGTCTCTTAGGAGTCTTGCACTGGTGGTATCGGCACTTTAGTGTGAGTTTGTCTACGTTTGCTTATGCTGCGTTGGGTGAAGTTAGGATAGAATGGATTAAACTTTGTGCCGTACACTGCTATACGGTGGACGTTTCCCTCTACTGTGCTCTAATATGCGCTGCTCGTCTCTGGGGTGGCCAGTACTGGGGGCATTGGCACGTTTGGTTGGGTTGGGTTTCGGGCCGTTGGGTTATGTTAGTGAGGCTTGGTTAGTGTTTCTTTGACGTTTGAGCTGTACACTGTCATGCCTTGGATTTCTGCGCCCTACGCTGCTCTATTATACTCTACTCGTCTCTGGGGAGGTGAGCAATTGCGGGAGTAGCAGGTTATATTCTTTTATGTCACGATTGGGTTGGAGAGGGTGTGCTATGCTTGGTGTGTATGGCTTCGACTATCGTGCTGTACACTGTTATTCGTTGGATTCCTGTTATCAACTATGCTATACTACATTCTGCTTGGCCCATGGAAGGCTAGGTGTTGTGGTCGCGGCACGTTGCATTGAGATATGCTACGCATGACAACGTTAGGTTAGGTCCCGGTGGAAAGGGTATCTTCGACTTTCGTGCTATTCGCTCCAATACGGAGGATTTCTGGACGCTACTGTGCTCTAGTACATTCTGCTTGTCTCTGTGGAGGCCGACAATTGTGTTCTCGTCATGTTACGTTGAGCTAGACTATGTTTGATTATGTCACGTTTGGCAAGGTTAGGACATGCTACTTCGAGCTTTGTGCTATACAATGCAATGCGGCGGAATTCTGTGCTCTACTGTGCTCTGTTTTATTCTGCTTGTCTCTGTGGAGGTCAGCGATAAAGGTCGCGCCCTGTTAGGTTGATCTAGGTTACGCATGGATATGTTACGTTTGCCTATGTTATGATATGCTGCTTCGTATTCTGCGTTACACACCGCCACCCGGTGGGTACCCGCGGTCTAATTAGCCCTAGGATGCTCTGCTAAGTTCACGGTGGCCAGTGATAGTGGTCTCGGCACGTTAGGTTGAGAAAGGTTACATTTCGTTACGTCAGATTGGGAAAGCTCGAATAGGATTTCTCTGACTTTTGCGGTATAAACTGCTATTCGAGGGATTCCTGCGCACTACTCTGCCTTAGTACATTCTGCTTGCCCCTGCAGTGGGCAGCAATAGTGATCTCGCCATGTTAGGTTGAGTTAGGCTACGTTTGGGTATGCTACGTTTGGCTAGGCTATAGTAGGCTACTCTCTCTTTTGTGATGTACACCGCTATTCGGTGGACTACTGCGCTCTATTGTGCTCTACTATGCTCTGCTTGGCGCTGGATAGGCCTGAGATATTGGTCCTGTCATGTTATGTTGGGTTACACCACGTTCGGGTAGGTTATGTTAGACCAAGTTAGGTCAGGATATGTTTGACCTTTGTGCCATACACTGCAATGCGGTGGATTTCTGCGATCTACTGTGATCTAGTATGTCCTGCTTGGCTCTGGGGAGGGCAACAATATCGGCCTCGGCACGTTAGGTTGAGTCAGGTTACGTTCGGTTAGGCTGGGATGGGCTAAGTTTGGTCAAGATAGCTTCAACTTTTGTGCTGTACACTGCTATTCGGTGGATTTCTGCACTGTACTGTGCTCTAGTGTGTCCTGCTTGCCTGCGGGGAGGACAGTAATGTTGGTCGCTGCACGATAGTGTAAGCCAGGATACGTTTGGTTATGTTATGATCCTTTAGGTTACGAGAGGGTAGCTAGGGCAATAGTACTATAGCCTGCTGCTAGGTGGATTTCTGCGACCTGCAATGCCCTAATGTTTTCAGGTTGGCTCTTGCAAGGCCAGCAATAGTGGTCTCGGATCGTTATGGTGGGTCAGGTTACGCTTGATTAGGTTGCGTTTGGCTAGGTTTTGTCAGGATAGCTTTAACTTTTGTGCTTTACACAGATATTCCGTGGATTTCTTCGCTCTACTGTGCGCCGGCAAGTTCTCCTTCACTCTGTGAAGGGCAGGAATGTCGGTTTCTGCACATTAGGTTTTGTTATTCTATGTCACACTATGTAATATTGGTTTGGGTTAGGTTTGGGTTGCTTTGACTATTCTGTTATACACTGATTTCTACGGATTTCTGCATTCTCCTCTCCTCTAGTGTCTTCTGCTTGGCTCTGGGGAGTCCAGAAATTGCCGTCTCTGCAGGTAAGGTAGAGTTAGGCTATGTATGGTTTTGCCCAGTTGCTTTGGGTTAGGTATGGGTAGTTCTTGCTATTCTGATTTACACTGCGGTTCTGCTAATTTCTGCATTCCACTCTCCACTAGTGTGTTCTGCCTGGCCCTGGGGAGGCCAGCAATGGCGGTCGCAACACGTTAGGTTCAGTTACGTTACGTTAGGTTACATTATGATTGGTAAGGTTAGTAGAGGATAGCTTCGACTTTAGTGCTATAGCCTGCTATTGGGTGGATTTCTGCGCCCTTGAGAGCTATAATATGTCCAGCTCGGCTGTGGAAACGCCACCAATGATGGCCTCGGCACGTTTCGTTGATACAGGTTACGTGCGGTTATGTTGGCATAGGCTAAGTTTGGTTGCGTTAGTCTTAACTTTTTTGCTGTACACTGCTAATCTTTGCGCTTCTGCGCTCTACAGTCCTCTAATACGTCCAGTTTGGCTCTGGTGCTGGCAGCAATAGCGTTCTCGGCACATTAGGTTGAGGTAGGCTATGGTTGAATATGTTCTGTTGGCTTAGGCAGCCTTGTCTTTTCTGATATACATTCGATTCTATGGATCTCTGCGTTCTACTCTACACTAACGTTTTCTGCTTGGCCCTGAGGAAGCCAGCAATAGTAGTCCCGGCGCGTCAGGTGGAGTTATGTTACATTTGGTTATTTTAAGGTTGGTCAGGTTAGGGGAGGCTCGCTTTGTCTTTAACACTGTAGCTCGCTATCAGGTGGACTCCAGTGCACTACATTGATCGAATATTTTCAGCTTCGCTCTGGGAAGGGCAGCAATAGTGGCCGCGGCAAGTTATGCTTAGTCACGATTAGTACGGTAAGTAAAGGTTAGGCGAAGTTTGGCTATAATGGTTTCAACTTTTGCGCTGTGCACCGCTATTCGGTGGATTTCTGGGAGCTGCTATGCTCCAGTATGTCCTGCTCGGCTCTGGGGAGGGCAGAAATAGCTGCCTCGGCACGTTAGGTTGAGTTGTGCTATTTTTGGTCATGTTGTGTTTGTTTGGGTCAGATTCGGATAACTTTGACTCTTCCGACATACATTGCGATTCTATGGATTTCTGCTTTCTGATCTCCACTACTGTGTTCTGCTTGCTTCTGTGGAGCTCAGCAATAGCGATGTAGACAAGTTAGGTTGAGTTAAGTTTTGTTTTGTTGTGTTAAGGTTGGTTAGGTTCGGATAGGGTAACTTTGACTTTTGTGCTGTTCACTGCTATTCGGTGGATTCCTGCGCCCTTCATGGCTCTAACATGCTCTTCTCCGCACTGTGTAAGGCAGCAATAGCGGCCGCGTTACGTCAGGCATAGTCACCGTACGTTTGGTTGTGTTAGGTTAGGCTTCGTTAGGTTAGGATGTCGTTGACTTTTGTGCTATACATTGCTATTTGGTGGCTTCCTGCGCTCTAGTGCGCTGTAATATATTCTGCTTGACTTAGGGGAGGCCAGCAAAACGGACCCCGGCATGCTAGGTTGAGTTAGGTTACGCTTGGCTTGGCTTGGTTCGGGTAGGTTTGGTTAGGATAGCCTTGCCTTCGGGCTACACACTGAGATTCGGTCGATACATGTGTACTGCATTCCTCTGCTAGCGTCTGCTTGAATCTGGGGAGGCGAGCAACAGTGGTCGTGGCACGCTCGTTTGAGATAGGTTACGATTAGTTAGCTTAAGTATGGTTAAGTTAGGATAAGGAAACTTTGACTTCTGTGCTATAAACTGCTATTCGGAGGATGCCTGCGCTCTTCATTGCTCTACTGTGCTCTGCACGACACTGGCGAGACCAGCAATAGCGGCCGTGACACGATAGGTTGCGATAGGTTACGTTTGGTTATGTTTGGATGGGTCACGTTTGGTTAGTATAGCTTCGTCTTTTGTGTTATAAATTGCAGTTCGGCGGGTTTCTGCGTTCTTCTGTGCGCTAGTATGTTCTGCTTGAATCTGCGGAGGCCAGTAATAATTGTCTCTGCCCGCTAGTT
>NW_016912252.1:0-7330 GCF_001483705.2 Eufriesea mexicana
TTGCTAGAACCCATGTTGTATATTGAAATCCGGGTTCCAACAATATTCCTTTCTTTACGTCTCTAGAAATGTAATATTCTATATACAAAGAGAAAAAAGAAATAAAACGATTAGATATTTACGAGTTTTTCGATTCAAAAATCTTTCATATACCAAGAGGCATATGCTCATGTATTATTATTTAAGCAATTTTCTGGCAACGTTTATCGTTCAAGATATGTCGCAATTTAGAATATAAAAATCTTTGTTTCTAGTCTTCTACGATAACCAATTAAGCAACAATGCGAAACGGTTCAGTCTTACGTGATTGTCTCCCTATCACCTCCCTCTACTATCCACGATTTATCGAATAGTTAATATGCTAAGAACTGGAATCGAGACTTTGTGAAAAATAAATTATATTCGTATGTTTGTATATACATACCAACTCTTTAAAATAAAAATTAAATTCATGTAATTGTAATTTACATTATATACGTGGCTGAGGTTGCCATGAAAAAGAGATCCCCTTAAGTGGGTATCGGTATTCTATGTGATAAGATGATCAATTGTTGATATTCTACGGTTAGACTATTGCATGTAGGTAACTTTCACCGATGTCGTTCGCCTTCCGGTAGAAGAAAGCTCTTCGTTGGGTTTCTAAAAAGATATCGCCGAGATTCAAGCACGATGGACAGATGGGGATGTTTAGACGACAAGCTCGGGTGTCAGGGTCGGAATTGGACCGAGGAGGCTATTTACTTGCACTTGAGGACGAGGACACTGGGAGGGGACACACCCCGATAAGACTGCGAGGGATTTTTATAATTTGGGTGGTTCGCGTATCAACCCAGAACGGAATAAAATACTTAGCGACAGAACAAAACTCTGTCTGTTTAAATCTCCTACATGTAGAAGTGAAATATGTTACTAAGTTTAATATTAAGCCGTAATTAGTATTATTTTATAATATCTGGAAGAGAGATATCGAAGATATAAAAATGAAAGTATCAAATCTCATTTCATACCGCTACGATGACAGTATTTTATCATATTTTACATATATGTATATCGTTACTATCGTTACCATCGTGAAAATACATATTCCATTAGACAATAGTAAATATTTCTTTGCATTTCTTATTTAAAACTGTATCATACGATAATAATAAATGCTAAATCAAAATATTTTGTTCTTATTATGAATTTCATTGAAATAATATTAATCAATTTGAAATAATTATCACTAGAAATCGAAATAGCTTTTTAAAAAAATAACGGGCTTTTTTTTACATTTTCGACGTTAGGGCTGTTTTGGGATACGTGTAGTTAAAATAACGCTTGAAAATACTATGTATGTCGAAATCATAGAGATTCAAGCTCCTTCTTTGATTATCATTGAAAGGAATTAATAAATCTTTTGTTTTTCTCTCAGTTATTTTACTTACATATCAAAAATGTCTGAAAAGGAAATTACAAAAGAGAATTATTTATTTTTATTTTTAAAACTAATTGTTTCGCCAATTGTGTTTTCTAACGTTATTTAATTTGCCTTGCAGGGATACTGAATAGCAATTCATATTAACAAATATAAATAATTTAAATCATAAAAGTTTTATTTATTCTACTTGCTCATATCCTTGTACGGGATCAGGCGTATAAGAATTTTGGAATTTTCAGAAATCAACATATTTCTAAATTATTCTTCAAATTTACTTCGGAAATAATCTGTTTTTGAAGTAACCGAAATATGTCATAAGATAACATTTAGGCAAAAAATGAATCAATATGCCAATAAATAAACCTATTTGCAATTAAATAGTTTATTCATCATTTCACGAAATAAATTATTTGATAATTATTATTTATTATCTGTTATTTGATTTGGATGAAAGTACTCGGTTTCTTAGTATGCAGTGTCAAATATTAATTGTTATTACTTTTACCAACAACGCCATTACCTATATTACCTACTACGCTTATTTTTAGTGCTCAATAACCGCAATATGATTGTAGTGTTACAGAAAGAAATCTTTAAGTCAGGACTAAATTTGTTTCAATTTATCATTTAAGTGATTAGATAAAATATCCAACACCGACTGAAATATGTTGGACTTGTCGAGTAATAATTAATGTTATTCGAAATGCATTTCGAATCAAATTTATCGATGGAAAGTATCTTATCTGATTTGTAATTTGAGAAATATGTTTCTCTTGGAGCAGAAATTGGTCACGGACCATGGCCGGAATGTCAAGGATCGGACAGAACGCGCCGAAGGCGTAAAAGCCTGTTGGTCTCCGGGCGATCGACCACCTTGATCGAAATTCTTGGCCCTCGATGGATCTCGTTGCCGCTTCTTTCACTTCTGCTTTGGCCCTCCCTTCCCTCCCTCTCGCTCTCTCTCTTCCTTTCTCTCTCTCTTTTCAGTGTCCTTTTCCCACGAGTAAACGGATTCTTCATAATTACATTATTTCTCTACTCGATAGATGTGCTAATGATTATAAAAGTGACTTACTTCTAAGTCGTGTATGTCCTGTTTCGAAATGTCAAAAGTTTATAATACAAAATAGAAAGATTTATCTGATTTAGATTCATTATTTCGGTCACTTTTATAATTATCGGCACAAACAGTTGTATGAGTAGAAACTTTTTCTCGTTCTTTTCTGTGATTCTTTGTTTCATCGTGACAACTTTACATACATATGTGAGAAATGGTGAAACAAGGAAGAAGAAAATTATAAAAAATGTAAAAATGTTACTGTGAACATAAGAACGATCGATGTTTTAAAATTCCATATTCATAGTATATGTATGTATGCTTATTTATATCGATTCATATTGAGAGCAAATCGATGACTTATCCTTCGTATTACAATCTTTTAATAAACTTTTAATAAAATGTTAAATCAGTTATGTTTATACACTTATACATTGTCTTATCTTATCGTCTTATGTATCGTATCTTATGAAACGTAAAGATGAAAGTTACAATGGCAAGACACTACTGATCTGATATTCTTTAATACTTTATGGTCACTAAAATTAAATTAATATTATTATTATAGATTAGTAAAATCTCTATTATAATCCTGTTAATGGTTTGATCAATTATTGTAACATAGATTAACAAAAAATTTGATTATCAAAACTACGATTAATTATTCGTACAATTGCCCAAATATCTGTATTATTTAAGTGATATTAAATTTTTATTCAAAGGTCTTTGTATATTTTTTAATATTGATACGTATAACGTACATCGCGATAAGCAACTTCCTTTTCTATAAAAAGTACAGTTATTCGATTATCGTGTTTCATTTTAGTTTAAATAATCGAGGTTTCATCGAGTAATTATATTTTTGAAGATATTAAAATAACCTATTTTATCTTGTTTTAATTATGCGTACTAATTATGATATAATTTTGTCTTTTAATAGTTAATTCTAAAGTGATTTAAGAATATAGTTGAATTTAATAATTTTTGTAAATATTTGTTTCATAATTAATTACATTCTTATTTTCTGTATTTCCAAATCATATTATAATTTTTCGCATAAATAATACCGAAGGGTAGTTCTCCTTACATATGAGAATAATATTTTCAATATAACAAATATATTATTTTAAATATAAAAAATATATGCCTATTTAATTTGAAAAAAGAGGCATACTCAAAATTTTCAAATATGAATTTTGATATACCCAGATCCACATTAATTATAAGTTACGTAGGTAGTAAACAATGAACTTCTTGCCAACATAAGATACTAATGTTCACATAAATTACGCGTGTTATATAAAATCATTGAATCCACGTAATACATACAAGTTGTCATATGCAAATTCCTGCAAATTCCTGCAAATTCTTGCAAATTTTTCCAACACGTTTTGAGACTACAAATAAAACGTAAATATAATGTTAACGTTAAAATAAGTCTATAAAAACGTCCATAAAAATTTTGGTCAGAAATTATAACAAAAATATAGAAATAACAAAATAAAATCTAAAGGCAAGAGCAAGAAAAATATGGAAACATAAAGAAAAGGAAGAATGATAACGGATTTACGGATTTGTTCTTCATTTTTCATATATGTAATACAAGGCAAAAAATAGTAATAGAATAATTATCTAAGTGCATAACTATCTATCTATCTATATATATATATATATAAATATATATATAAATTAGGTATTGACGTTTTCCATTAACATTGTTATCATCTTCATCACTTTTCACAGGTTTATTATATATTATTTTAGTAATATATTTAAGAACGTTTATTTACATGACATATGTAGTAAAACTTATACTTGCGTAAGCCCGTTATATAATTTGAAAAATGAATTCTAGGAAATTAAATGTAATGAATAAGAACAAATATTCGTGATATATTAAAAGTTTGTGAGATATTAGATATTCCATTTCTGTATGGATTCAGCATATAAAAGTGGAATAAAAATTTTGTAACGAAACATTTTCGATCATATATACAACACTTCAGGTCTTTCCTTTTTTTTTTTTTTTCATGAAATATGCTTATAATCTAAAAGCGTTATTTAAATATATGTTAGTTTTAATAGATGGAGTATGAAAGTATATGTTCCTAAATAAACTACATATATACGAATGACTATAATTGAAGTGGTAGAATGAAAATAAATAGGCATATAGAATTATTGGAAAGTTCATGCCAAATTACTTAAATTAGTTGCATGATTTTAGTAATTACAGTAATAAAAAATACGAGTATTCTTTTCTTTTCTGACGTGTTCGCTAGTTCCATAGTTAACGATATAAACGAATTAATTTGTTAAATATAATCGACGGTAACAATTCCAAAATTAGTATATAATAATAAGTTTTTTAATATTGCTTTTGTTTGTTATAATATTGTGATAATAATAGATACATTATAAACTGTCTTTCTATTTTGTATCAATATTAGGCGTAGAGTTCTTTTTAGTTTTGATTCTTGTTTCAAGACGGATTAATGTAAATATGATTTTTAAGTTCTCGTATTATTATGACGATGCGATTCATCGATTTCCAACGATTGCCGAATTGATCGCGATTTACCTTGAACTGGTTTACCTTCGCAATGTGGTCGAAACTTTTACAGTCATTTGCAATTTCAGATATAGTTATATAAATATCATCTGCACTCATTTCAAGAACTACACTATGTACCATATTATCGATATATCTTATTTTTACGATAAAATAATGTTATTTTTTTTTTTATGGGGTACAAGGGAAATATATATGCACGGAAGCATGGTGTATTAAGATTTTTATCATAAAAATATATATATTTATAAGTTTAGAATATTTTTAACCGTAATTTTTTTCAAGATAATTTGTTATCACTATCATATGTTAATTGGATACGCTGTACAGTATTACGAGAAATAAGAAATTTATACGATAAGGTTGCCATTCATTTGGTCACGTTCTTCTAGATATTTGCATAAGATAGGAATTATCGTAACGAAAACGAGAAAAGAGACAGGAAAGAAAAATAATAAAATTTCAATTTAAATATTCCAAGGTGAACAGTGTCTATGTAATTCGATAATCTAAAAATATATACGACTTTATATACTAATGCATTCGAATTAATATTTAAACGAAATATTCGATACCAAAATCGTTATTGAGATAAAGTTGCCGCATAAGTGGGTCCATACCGATTTTGATGATTTTTAAATATGTTATAAGTAGCATTATTTTGAAACAATTTTTTCTTTTAAAAAATTGACGGTCGATGTTGATTTCCTAAATGTTTGCAAAAAGTTTTTTTTTTGCAATTGAAACCGAATTTCGCCTATACGCGTATGTCTGTGAAACGGATAGCTCGACGGATCTAATTACCCTAACTTTTCATCTCGACCGCTTAACGGATTAACCCTTTGCACTCGAGGGGCGCCTCTCAGTCGCCATTTAATCAGATTCTAAAGATGGATGTTAATTAATATATCAAATTCGCAGTTACTCAACGATGCTTGGAATATCGAAGTAAAATAATTCTACGTCTTAATTTGCATACGATTTCTTATTTACCGTTTTAAAAATATCGTGGACTTTATGGCAGAAAGTCTTCGAATTATTATTTTCCTGTAATGAAAAGATCGCCGGGTGCAAAGGGTTAAAAGTACACGCGTATCTAACGAATTTTCAAACTCAATTTTCTCAAAAATGATACCCCGTATGAAGAAATCTTTATTCTATATTTTCGGCTATAGTTTCCTTCTCGGTTCACCACGATTTCGCAAATACACTGTACACATGTTTGCTTGATTTGCGAAATTAACAAAACGAGAGAAAGGGAAGATGCAAATTTTAATAAGTACATATATATATCCGTTTTAACGATCTATTCGATTATTGTAAACAATTTGAAAAAAATATTAGGAAGGCATTTACCGTATCCAGTAAAAGCTGTTTGAAGGTTTCCTTGTTATAACGAGCTACGCCGTTCACTCCGATTATATGGGAACACTCTTCCAAAGTAGTCGTTCTTCTCTTCTCGATTAAACATTCTTCCTCCATCATATGAATAACCTCGCTCTTCATCTTTTATCTGTTATTACTTTATTAAATACCAAATAACTTTATCGATCGTTAAAGCAACGCTATCGATCAAACGCGATCGATCGATCGAAAGATAACGCTATCAAACAACAATCACGTTATTTCAAATATTTTTAACGAAATTTAAGAATTTAAGAAATATTAATATTACTCAGAAATTAACGAACCAAACAGTTCCACTTAAACTTTTTCCATATCCTTCCCACCAACTGTACAATTAAAATCTCTTATTGACACATCACGCACAATTTGTCACTTTCGTCAAAGAACGAAGTATCTCTCCGCACAGTCGTACAAAGCTATTCGATTAATTTTTATTCCAGTAGTTTATAATTTGTAATTTAGAAGATATTGCTCGCGTCGATCGTTTGGCATCTCGGAAGTAGGAATGAAAAGAAAACAGCAATGATTCGGAATCACACGCTTGTTTACAACTCGCCACGCGTCACGTTCGGCTGGTAGACGAGGACTAACGAACGAAGATCGAACGGTATCGACGAAACCCGAGATCCGTTGCCATCCGTTAATCTATTCGAGTAAGAATTTTCAGGACACGTTTTGATCTTCGAGACTGAAAAGACCGAACGTCTTTCGATCTCAATAAGGACCACGAGGTTGTACGAAGAAACAGATAGACGTACATATGTACTTACAAACAGAAAGTCAACCTTTCACTTCTTCAATGAGTCATCGTTTCTTTTTTTGTCCCTTCCATTTCCTTTTTATTACAATTCTTTCTTCTTTTTATTTTTCTCCC